>NC_062967.1:3165962-3249817 GCF_023119035.1 Salvia hispanica | reverse complement strand
TTCAAAGTCAAAACGTGAAAAAGTTGATTAAAAGCTGTAACGCGCATAATTAAACTCCAAAGTTCGTAAATGACTTAATGAGTCAACTTTGGCATATAGTTGTAAAATAATGTTTGTAAATATCAACTGCAACTCTTCTGGTACAGCAAGAATCAAGTATCCAACTATTAGAGAAATAAGAAATTCAATGTCAATCTTGACTTTGGTCAAAAAACGTATGTACAACTATTATTTGTGTAAATTGGAAACGGTTTTAGAATCATACAATTAATATAATTAAAAGATTTACCCATGTATAGAATGTAAAAAGATTTGTAACCGTAAAATTATAGGTATAATAAGTGAATAGTATGATTTTCGTATTCTGTATTGAATTATTGATTCAATTTGCGTACTAATTTCATTCCTTTATATAGTGTGTTTCCTGCATATATATAAGAGAGAATATTGTATTCCTTATTTTACATTATCTATCTATACATATATAAAAGCCGAGTTTTGGGCAATATTTTGAATATGCATAAATTTTGGGAATAATTATAAATATTACTTAATAAGTTATATTTATAATTTATGTAGCCATGTGAAATGTTAATGCCATTAAATGTATAGCTATGCAGTCAAATGAAGGATGTTAATGCCATTAATTTGGTATAACTATAAATTAATATCTACTAAACTATAAATTAATGTCGGCTAAAAGTATCTGAATCATTTAGCTATTTTTTTTAACAATATGTCACTTGCCATAATTTATAAAGGAGACGGCAACAGATTTATATACTATGTAGTCAAATGGAGGATGTTAATGCCATTAATTTGGTATAACTATAAATTAATATCCACTAAATTATAAATTAATGTCGACTAAAAGTATCTGAATCATTTAGCTATTTTTTTGAACAATATGTCATTTGCCATAATTTATAAAAGAAACGGCAACAGATTTCATACAAAAAGAGCACCTAAGTCAACGAAATGGCAAAAGTTGTAATGTAGGGTAACAATATGTCATTTGCCATAATTTATAAAAGAAACGACAACAGATTTCATGCAAAAAGAGCACCTAAGTCAACGAAATAGCAAAAGTTGTAATGTAGGGTATGTAGTTGATTTTTGTTTGAAATTATTACATATAGATGGTGAAAAATTGGCTTATGGAATAGATTGCTCCGGTGCAGGACAAGAAAGGTGCAGGAGATGATAACTGGTGATGAAGAAGGGCACCCGAGCTAAATGGAGGCGGATAAAAGATGTTGGGAAAAATAATAAGGTAGAGATGTATTGGAGTACAAAGAGAAGTCGGAGGGTAATGTTTTAATAAAACATGAATAAGTCACTATATCTAATAAATTGTTTGTTAACAATACATTTTTTAATTAGTTGACCCAATTATATAGGTGAAGGGTTTACATGATTATTTTTTTATGAGACATATATGATATACAAATTCTTATGGATTTATGTGATGACTTGGATTAATGTGATGAATTTATTATTTAATTTAATAAATTACTGCCTCCGTCCGCCATTAAATGTCTCATATTTGACCGACAAGGATTTTAAGAAATTATTTGACTTTATGAAGTAAAGTGGGTAGAAAAGTTGGTGGAATGTGAGACTTACTTTTATATATTGGTTTTGTAATAAAATGTGAGTGAAATGAGTTAGTGGAATGTAGGGTACACTTAACAATTATGGTAAAAGTGAAATGAGACATTTATTGGCAGACGGACAAAAAAGGAAAAATGAGACATTTAATAGCGGACAGACGGAGTAGATCTTTGAAATTGATAAAATATGAAGGTAGATTATATTTATTATATTTTTCTATGACAATGGCTTCCATATTTTGAACATTATAAATTGTATATTAATAATTTCATATCGATGGTGTTAGACATTAAATTTAACTGTGTATTGTTTGAATAAGATTGTTCTTTTTATATCCAAAAACGTTTTAATCAATATATGTGTTTTTGTTGTTTTAATATAATTTTAAATATTATACTAATTGCATAATTGATTTTAACATTTTACTTAAATTACTCTAGATTGACATTATAGTTATTAGTTGTGATTAATTTTACTATATTATAATTTTATTTTTATACTTAATTATTGCTATATTCATACATCTATTTAATAAAAAAAGTTATAGGAGTATTAAATATACAAATTGTAACTTGCGGAAGTATAATTGTATATGAAATTGAGAAAACCATCTTAAACCTACTTAATCCACATCTTTTATATATTTTCCAGAAAAAAATGATCAATAAAGATTTCCTATTAATTCTCGTGATGATCTGAATTCCTAACCTATTGAATTGAGAAAAAATGTTTTGTCAACTGAGTAGTGTTTCATCGTCTTCTTATTTTAGTATTTTTATTGTACGGAATGTGTTCAAATAAATAATTGATTTTTGTAATTAAAATTTGAAGATAATTTATAATAGAAATATTTAGGAATAAATAGAATATATAAGAAAAGAGTAGAGAATTCTAGAAGAGAAAAAAGTAGAATGAAAACTTTAGAACAAATACATATGCAGTCTATATATATGCATATTGTAAATATTTTGTAGATGTTAAGTTTTTTACAAGTTTAGTTTTTTAGTTTTCAAATTCGAGTGATGATAAAGTGATATATTAATTAGTTTCCATAAAATTAATTGAACCGTGCATCGCACGTGAGTTAGATACTAGTTTAATTAACACTCCAACTCATATAAGCAATGATATCACCGGTAAAATGATTCTACTATAATAAATACATATATACATGATTATCAAGTTTGAAAATGTATTACTACATGAAAAATGTCATAATTACACTAACAATTTTTTTAATGGTACACTTATTTGAGAAAAAAAAAACTATTACATAGAATACTTATTTATAAAACAAAATGAGTTTAAATGAGTCTAAAACTGTGGTCATTAATTAGCAGACTCCCTATGTAAACAATATTGTACTAGTATAATTTATGAAAAAAGATTTTCGGTGTAATGTTTCTATACCATAAAACCCTTTGAAAAATGATTTTCTATGTTCTAGTTACAGGGTTCTACTTTTTTTATAACTGTACCTATACGTCATATATTGATTTATGTTGAGATAAATCAATTAACAACTGATCCCTAGAATCACGGAATCAAATTTATTAATGTTAAACTGAAATTCATTTTTCCTAATCTAGTTGTTTTTATGCAAATTTAATTAAGGTGTATTATTCTTATATTTCATGCAAATTATGTTTTGTTTCATGCAAATTATGTCGATTATCCTTAAAATATTTCATGCAAATTTTGTTGATTATTCTTAAAATATTTCATGCCAATTATGTTGATTATTTAAAATATTCCATGCAAATTATGTTGATCATTCTTAAAATATTTCATACAAATTATGTTGATTATTCTTAAAATATTTCATGTAAATCTATAACTATCATTATAGTAAAGAAGACACTCGTCTCAAAATACCACAAAATTAAATGCACATGATGCATCTTAGTACACAATAAAAGTAGTTGAAATATTTGCATACTACAATTGTACAATGTTAAATTTGTTTCATTCATTAATTTGTAAACTCTACATTTATTTCATTAATCGATAAATTGTGATTGACATGTGAATGCCAGAATACAGTTTTCTCAGAGCTATTGTCCCTATTGTACATAAGTCAGTATAACATTTAGTCAACAAAATCAAGATATATGAAATGTGGACATAATAAATTTGATCTCATGAAAAATAAAACAATAACTGTGCACATAAATACAGTTACACAGTTTCTAATTGAGCGTAAAGCGTCCAAGTTCAATGAATGTTGGTAATTAAATTTTATTCAAAACATCGTCCACGCACTATAAATGCTGGTCCTTCAAGACAACATCCCACTAACTGTAAGAAACGTCCAGGTTCAATGAACCTGGACATATCTCCCACTTGAAACGTCAACGCCAAATATAATAAATAAATGTAACTTAAAAATTGTTTTAACTTTGATTAAAATTTAATAAACTAAACTGACTACATATTTTGTCAAAATTGCTTTAGTATTATCAAAATTTTCAAAGTAATTTATCGAAATTAGTATTTTTTATATTATTAAAAGATTAATCAGTATAATTAAGTAAAATTCACATTCAATTAAAATGGACATATCCCTTAATTTTCGGAAATCACGAAAATTAGAATTATCACTAGTGGAAAAAATTTGAAGAAAATTCTACAACTTTAAGTAGGGAAAAGTATCATAAGTAAGACTTTGAGCTTATCTAAATTTTATTCTGTTATTATGACATTTGTATTCTTATTTTTCAGCCATGTCACGACGATTTAATATCCATATTCAGTTATGTTCGTTTCAATCCACTTAATAAGCAGTTACACTCCATTAAAATAATATTTATTTTCAATTTTTAAACGATGAAAAAATCATTTAATTAGTGGCAAAATAAAGAAATAAAATGGATAGAATAAAGTGAGCTTAATTCCAAGTTCCAAGATTTGTGCAATTGTATGTATGCATGTATCAATCATGCCATCCACATACATCCAAACATTCTATTTTCACAAACGCGGTTTTGCGAGTGCTATAAATAGCTCGCACATCGCCCCCTTAATTTCACCATTGTCTCCCACCTAAAATCCACCAAACAATCTCTGTAATCTAACAGAGAGAGAGAGAAATCCACAGAATAATTCCTAAATCCTAAAGCTTTCAACACCACACCTTCTCTCTCTGCTCTACCAAGGTTTTACTCGCGGTTTTGCCCCAAATCCCGCCGCCGCTGCTCTCAATTTCTGCCTTGTGCGTTGCATTTTCCCTCTTAGCTTCTAGGTTTTGGAATGATGGTCGTGGATTTGAATTAATCGTCGATTTCTTCGCTGCGCAGGTTTTTTCTGTCTCTCCGAGCTTAAACGCGATGGTTTTCTGGGTTTTCGGATACGGTTCGTTGGTGTGGAACCCTGGCTTCGAAGTCGATGAGAAAGTGATAGGGTTTGTAAAGGACTACCGACGTGTCTTCGATTTAGGTGATGCATTTTCCCCTGATTGTGATATTTCATTTCGAAATCGCTTCGAAGTTGACTGATTTTAACCTAAACAGCGGAATTCATTTCTATGATTGTGAACTCATATGCCTAATTTGATGCATTTCAGCTTGCATTGATCATAGAGGTACGCCCGAGCACCCTGCTAGAACTTGCACCTTGGAAGAAAATGAAGGAGCGATTTGCGTAAGTCGAGAAATTTTTTAATTTCTTCCCTAATTTGTTGCCCCTTTCCAATTTTCGCGCGTTTTTTTGTATGAAAGTAGTAATATTCAGTTTTGATTCTTTCTACAGTGGGGTGCAGCATATTGCGTTCGTGGTGGGCCGGAGAAGGAAAAGGCGGCGATGGCGGTATTACTTCTTTTCAATGATTATATGTTTAATTTACATTTTACAGTATGTCGATTACTCACGGTAATTAATTGAAATGTTGTATCAGTATCTCGAGCGAAGAGAATGCGAGTATGACCGGAAAACTTTGGTTGATTTCTACAAAGTAAGCAATGTTTTTCAATTCAATCTCCTTTTTGTTTGTTAAGTCCCAAAATTGAAACTCATCAATTGATCTTTGGTTTTCTTTAACTGCAGGAGGGTGATGATTCTGAACAACCCTTTGTAACTGGTGTGATAGCGTGAGTACTTTGACAATTCATTGCTACCAATTAGCATCTGAATCTCAAATTCTTGGATCTTTTTTGCTGAAAGGTGTTTGCTTTGTGAATTTGCAGGTTCACATCGACCCCTGACAAAATATCGAACAAGTACTATTTAGGGCCGGCCCCTTTGGAGGAGATGGCCAGGCAAATTGCTACGGCCTTTGGCCCCTTTGGCAACAACAGGGACTACCTTTTCTTGCTGGAGAAGGCCATGTTTAATATTGGTAAAAATTATACTTGTACAACTTGATATTTAATAAGACAAGATATATTAGTAGAGTTGTTGATTGGGTGAATACACTGGAACAGGTCATGAAGATGACTACGTTATTGAGTTAGCAAACGAGGTGAGGAAGGTGCTTCTGGAACTTGGCGGTGTGCCAAAGGAAAACAAGTTGTTGAGTTTGACGCCAGTGAAAATGAAGACGTCGCTCGGTGCAGTCACCTTGGATTCGCCACTGAAAAAAGTGAATGCTTTGGCTGGAGCAATCACCATGGATTCGTAGTTCTTGATAGAAGAAGATGAGAACATTTCTCTAACCAAGGCAGTAGCATTTCTAGGCTATTGTAGTTCTTTTATTATCTCTTAGTTTTTTAATACAGAAGAAGAAAGCATCGGCCAATCTATCTTTTGGCTGCATGTAGCTTACCATATTGTTTTTCTTTTAGCCTTAATGAAATAATTTCAAATTCTCCACCACTTATATTTAATCTCACAACCACAAGCCATATTTGATTTATTTGCATTGAACACACAGACGCATAAAAACTGAACACGCATAAAAATTCTTCAAACGTAAAACAGAGAAAAACATAAGTGCAGTTATTAAAGCCCATATTAAAACTCAAAAGAAAATGTATACATCAAAAATTAAAACCAAATTCAATAAATGTACAATAAAATTGCAGAGGTTCACTTAACACAAATACACCATAGAATATCACCTTAATGATGTCAAGGTTCTCGCCTCTATATCCTTCAGCTGTAGGATTAGGGACAGATTATATCACACAAATCTCTCCTGCTTTACGTCAGCTAACTAACCTTACAACAAAAATAAGCTCGAACCTCCATCCCGTTATAGGATTTGAAACGTTTGGAACTGCAACCATCTAGTAACTGCAGCAGAGCCATCCAACATCACAAGAAGCACTACTATCAGAAGCTTTCTGACTTTATGGTGTAAGTTCTATTCATCTTCAATGGCTTAAAAGACCAATTTAACTACAGTATGATTTCCAAATCCAACTTGCTTGACAGAGCAAAGACGAACTAGTATCTAATGGTGGTACTTCTGGCCTTTGAGAATAGTCCAAGCCCTGTAAACCATAACATAATTCATAAAGAGGTGAAACCATCTAAACACGGGGAACTATGGAGTTTGACTGATATGTTTCTCGCCTGTAGAGCTGCTCTGCCAACACAACCAGTGCAATTTCATGATTTAAGACCAAAGATGATAACCGGATCGATACATCAGCTCTCTCTCTCAATTGCTTTCCATGCCCGTATGGCCCACCAACACAGAACAGTATGCTTGAAGCCCCCTATTGCAATCAGGAACTCAGTATATACATCGTAGCTAGCAGATACCGGATTCAATACAAGATGAGTGAAGCCTATCTACCGGTTTCCTTTCCCTACATCTATTTTGTCTGCGTTTTAATATGCACATAGGCTTCACTCTCAGATGTGAGTACACCTAGTGGTTGCTGAAAACGAGCATGGAAATTCATAGATTGGATCATTCAAATCATACAAAGGACTAAGGCTTTCTCTCCCTCGTAGAATACAAAAATAAGTGAGAATTAATTGTAGTCACATACTGTATTTCCAGCATCTGCAATTAGAGACGCCATTTGCTCTGAACTCACATCACGTCCACGCTCATCCAACATCACAACCTAGATCCACATGATGAGAAAAAATAAGACGAGAACTGCGAAATACTAACATGAATGACACATTATAAGAACAGATAGTATTGAAACTATCCTCCAATCGGGACAAGATCTTTACAAGAAGAAAAAACTACTATAAAAATGCAACTAGAAACAGGTTCACCACAGAGGTCTACCCATTCATTGGACTTGATGAGTCCCATCACAGCCATATCCTCATGTTCAATCTGAACCGTTGAGTCACTGTGAAAGGGAAATAATACAATTGTAAGAAGTATACTGCATACCCTTTCAAGATCTGCACTTTAAGAAATAACATTATGAAATCATACTGCATTTTATTTTAACCTGGAATAAAAGCCCTTAAATATTTGTAAACTCTGTAGTGTCAACAACCCAATTATCAAATGTAATAATTTATCGGGTTTATCAGCACAAGGAAACAGAAAATTTACTCGAATTGCATTTTCTGTATTGTTAAGAAGTCAATGAGTTAAACAAACCGAGCATTTTTAGGGTTGGACTTGATTCGAACATCTTGAACAGGGCAATAATGCTTGAGCTTCTCAGTATATTCGTCAACCACGAGCTGAATCCCCGCCGACCTCTTCTTCCCAACCGTCAGAATCCGAATCGGCAGCGCTCTCTTCAAACAAATATAAAAGCGCAGGGAAATTCACCACGAATTCAACACAAAAATTTTGGAAATTGGGAACTTCACAAATTCAACATAGCTTAAGAAATTCCACATAAAATTTTGAAATTGAGAAGCAAGGATTTACCACAGATTGGGCCGCGCACTTGCAACAGTTACCTGATGAGATGATGATAAGAAAATGTGCGATGAAGAAAGTAATGGCGGAAAATTGAGCAAAGGAGTTAACCTGAAGAAGGGAGAGGGATTTTAACGGTGGCGAAGATAGCTGATTCCATTCTCACCCTTTTGCATATCCAAATGAATGAGATTGAGGAGTAGGCTGAGTAGGTACTCGGAAAAAAATCAAAGAAAAGCTGAAACAAGCAGCTAAGAAGAAGCTGCGGAATTTCGAAGTTAAAGAAGAAAGTGAAGAAGCGTTGTAAAAAGAAGAAGAAAACGTTCAACGTTTATAACTAGAGTCGGCTTCAGCTAAATCAATAACCGGATAACAGAATAACGAACTGGAGATTGGAACGGCTATGAGCTGTTTAATTGCAATGTAATCTGGGGTGTTGTAGTGAAGTGCGAGAATCTGGTGATTATTTGCAAAGTGTATCTTTCTTTTTTCATTTGATAGCAGTAGTATTCTTATTTCACAAAACAAGGACTTATGCACAAACAAATACTGTTATAACATCAATAAAAATTGTGTTGAACATACAAGAATATCATGACAAGTTTCCTACAAAATCAGGATGCTATGGGCAGAGTACTACAACTCCTAACCAGTTTCATCAGATTCATATTCTAAAAGCTCATTACAACCTGCTTCTGATTCAGATTCGAACTCGAACTCAAACCTACTTCTTCTGCTACCAAGAGGAACCCGCGCCACTTCATCCTCACAACCCTTCCTCTCCCTCTTGTACAATCCCCGACTTCTATCCAAAAATCCACTCTTCATCATGCTCGCGTACTTATCCCGAATATCAGCCAGTGGGTGCTTCTCAACCAGCTGTCCGCGCTCGTACCCCTCTCTCAGCACCACAGTCTGCGTCGCCCCCTTCTTCGAAATGTAGAAGATCTCCGGATGCCTTTCAAACGCCTTGGTGAACTTCTGAGGCATGGCCAGAGGCGCCCGAAGGTTGCTCACGTTCTTCCTCTCAATCTTCTTGTGTATTGTGAGATGGAGGAGCTCATGAAACACTCCAACAAGCCTCTTCTCGGCCACATCAGTCCTCGGATCCAGATGAGACGCGTCTGCGTAAGGGCTGGTGTAAGGCAGCTTCTGCCACTCGTGCAGCCACTCCATACACTTCCTCTTCAGCCCAAAGCCCCTCGTGAATCCAATGGGAAACGACAAGGGCTCGTTATTTCTCAAACTAATCGAGCTTCTTGATTCCAAATTCGACAATGCCAAGCGATCATCCCAAGCTAGCAGTTGCAATCCCACGCGATCATCGGGAAGCCTCACGTATGAAAACAAATCCGGATGCTTACGGATGAACTTATCCTCGAAATCGAGTGGCAACCCTAAATCCCACCACAGCTGATCGATTGTCTGGAGAGGGAGCAATCTCTCCCTTGTGAGCATAAGCAGTTTCCGGAGCCTGTTCAAGATATCCACGTGGCAATCCTCACACACAACACGCAGTTGTTGAGAACGAACATCCGAAGCTTCGGGCGATAATCGGTACCACGGAACAGGGGTGCCGCTGGAATCGGGGAGGTGAAATTCGTGGAAAATGTTGGGGTAACGACGGATGAAGGTGGAGAGTTTGAGGTCGGAAGGGAGGTTGAGGTGGCGGCGGTGGCGGGAGAGGCGGTGGATGGGGAGGGAGAGATTGGGGGCGGAGGCGATGAGAGAAATTAGGGTACAAGTAGCTTTGAGATGAACGCTGCCGGAGACTACGGGATCGAGAGAGGCGTCTTTTACCCACTTGAGCTTCACATTGACGAGATTCCGCGCCTGAATGTGGATGAATGGGCGGAAGTAGGCGGCGGCGGCGGCGGAAGCAGGATTGATTAAATCCCGGCTTCGATTGAACATTAATGCTTGAGCTTCTCAGTATACTCATCAACAACGAGCTGAATCCGATACCTTATTCCCGTCAGGATTCGAATCGGCAGCGCTCATTTCAAACAAATTTCACAAATTCAACATGAGATTTTGAGATTGGGAAGTTGATTCAATTCTCCATAAATCACCCAAAATTTGAAATTTCGATGCCTAGAAAAGGAACATACCAGATTCTTCTATTTCAACCAAAACAAAAGGGCGAAAAAAGAAAGTAGATGAAATGACGAAAAACTCCTCCGCTTAGTACTATATAGATGTCGCGTTCGCATTCATAATTACGTCAATTTTAAAAGAGTGTGGAGAAGGGGAGAAGCTTCGCGAGACGCCTGGATCTTCTCTGCGTAGATTGTGAATTTCTGTCGGTTCAAAGATTCAGGTACGCCATCAATTTCTTGCTATCCTCTATTGTGGCATTAGGATTTCCGCGGATTTGTATTTCTGAATACTTATATTTGTTGATCAAGTTTGCTTTTTTTTTTTTCTCCTTTTTTTTGTGATTTTGTTTCGAAAATCTGAATGCGAAAGAACTTGAATATAAGCTGTGAATGTGTTTGCTCTGTTGTATATTAGCAGATAATGAATTGTTTATATGTTGACAGATTGAAGAAATTGTTGAATGAAAGATATGGATAATGTGATGTGCTGGGAAGAGAGATGCTGTGCCATCTCAAAGTCAAAACTTGAATGATTAATTAAGTGAATTCTTTATTAATTCTGCAAAGCATATTATGGAATATATTCAAGAGCAGTTGTTTATAGCTTCAGTTAGAGATTGCAGACTTAGAAAAAAAATAATCTTTTATTACTTGTTTTGCATAGACATATATATACATCAGTGTGTGTGTGTGTAAACTAGTCATGCCACTGCAACAAGTATACATTGGCCACCATATCAGCTAAATATGATAGTGAAATTACAGCTAAAATCAAGTTGTCCTGTGATTTTGTACACTGAATCAATTTTCATAAGTTTGAGCTAAAAAAACCTCAATGTTGTCAAACATGTCAAGATTAGGAGAAAAGAGATGTCAGCTTATGAAAATGTTGTTGCTGGCAAGCTGAGGCTGAAGGGAAAAGCTTTGGATGTGAGGAACGCAGCTATAAAAAAGAAACGGAAGCACAAAGAGCGATATATCCTATCGTATCATGCTGCTGGCCACGACCAGTTGACAGGTTTACCACAATATTCTTCACCTCTGGATTAGATAGTTCAACTAGTCATGTTTCTGTCTGGTCCTTTTCTTGTTTCGTTAGTTCTCTAAATGGAATCAACTAGCAGAAGCTGAATGTGGCTGAGAGGTGTTTGTATAATTTGTGGTGCAGATGAAAACAACGCCTTGGTATCTTCGCATGACACGTATTGGGATGGAAATGGAGGAGAGGACGAGCGCTTGACTCCAGCAGAAAGACGCTACATGGAACAGCGACAAAAGATCGAGCTGAAGAGACTTGCGGAGGCTGCTAAGAAGTCTCACCGTGATCGCATCGAGGAATTTAATCAGTATTTGGCTAATCTGAGTGAGCACTATGACATCCCTAAAGTGGGGCCTGGTTAACTACTATACTTCACCATTCTGTACTTCAAAACTAAGTTCATGTATTTTTCACAATCTCCTCATTCTTATAACAAAGGTTGTATTATTCACATTTCCATGGTCTCTCATTCTCAATACAAATCAATGAGATGATTACAAGAAACATAGTCTCATGTCAATCTCTTGAAGACAAATAGAGAGCCTCTGGAGCCTTTCCCTAATCTGATTTTGTCATCTACGTATGTGATTTGGAGCTTCACTTCACTCTCGCCGCCATATCTGAACTCAGCTCCACCAACCTTGAGCTCAGGTGCCTCGAACACTACTTGTATCCATTTGTCATCCAACGCCGTCAGTTTCCCTGCCACCCCACACCCAATCAAGATCAACACTCAAAACAGTTAATGGAGGGAGAAGGGAAATTACCCTTTAACGAGACTTCTCCATCAATGAAGCCCAAGAGAGAGAAGGATACTCGATTCCTCACAATGTCAGGGGCCTCGACCACCTGAATCATCTCCTTGGTCTTGAACACGAGCCGGCCTAATGCACTCCGGTATCCACCACCAGGGGATGTGGGATTTGAACAATACACAACGTCCCACTCTGTTGCAAGGATTTAACAAAACAACACTGGTTAGCTTTTGGAAACATATAATGCAACATATATAGTCTCCATCTTAAGTCATAAACAACAGTAACTAGCAGCAGTATTCACCTCCAAATATGAGGGGACACTTGACCGGCTCACTGACGCAAAACTTCTGCAGTTCATCAGCTACTTCGGCGACCTTTTGGTGTTCATTGCCTGCCAGCAGAACTCCTCTATCTGTTTGCACTACCTAGTCAGCAAATGATGAATCTCAGTTTCACTTCCGTCGAAAACAAACGCATACATATCTTTCTTCATAGACATATACGTGGTAGACATAATGTTTCATGGCTAAGAATCAAGTCTCCTCGATACAAATGCATAACATTCATGGAAAATATAGCCTTGTGTACCAAGATTGAGGAAAATGTAAAGAAGATGTAAACACCCAAACCACAACTGTATTTTATTCTGTGCTCCTCAAAGTGGAAATGCCAAACAATGAATAGTTTTCAACAAAAACCTAGGAAACGCCAAGGACATTTAGGTGATGAACACTTGCTGCTTAAGCTTAAGTATGTGCAGGCAACAATATAAAAGATAGGAATCTCAATTGTTAAGTAAAAGGAATTTAGATCTAAACAAGAGCTACAGTAAAGAAAGCAAATTACCCCTTCCGATACCTTAATTGACTAAAGAAAACTTAAAATCCCTAATTGAGTGACGTTCATGTCCCCCAATTTCACCCTCCCACCCCAATATTCATACCGCACAGCTCAAGCAAGATACACAATTGACAAAACATAACCTCGCCAACAAAAGAAAATTCGAAATACAGAGATCCGTTTGATTAAAGAAATCTACCTTGGACAGAATGTTCTCTACCAAATCATCGGGCTTAGACAGCGGGGGAGCCGCCGCGGACAGCGAAGCACAGACGCCGGCGCAGGATCGAGCTCGGCGCGGAAGAGAAATGGACTGCGGCGAATTCCTCGGCGAGGGAAATGGAAGTGGGAATTTGGCAACGGCATTTGCAGCAGAAGAAGTGGTGATGGAAGCCATACACTATTTCAAAGCCGTAGTTTTGCTTTGTGGTGTATCGTCGGTACTTCTGTTATTTTTGATGGTGGGAAATCTCCAGGCGGGTCCCACTACAATATGGTTTCGCGTATTGAGTTGTGCCACGTCGGTAATTACAATTTTTTCGTTATCATATTTCATTGGGCTTTTATTTATCGGCCCAATAACTATTGCTGATAAAATAAGCCCAAATTAATACTGTTAAAATTCCATGAAATTTCGACACCTCATTGACTGTTGTTAGATTGAAAAAAGTGATCATAGAAGAGTGAAGGGTCATTTCCAATTTTCCAGGTTTGATGTTCAAGAGACTCCTCAAATTGAGGCAGAAATTCTATCTCTACACTACCTTCTACAAGTGAAATTTGTGGGAGAGAAAGTAGGAATTTTAATTTTAGGTTGGTGGAATCCTAAGTATCATAGTTTCTGTTACTTGAATGTTGATGGGTGTTATTCTAATTGCCTAATTTAGGTTTCGAATTTGTTGTTAATGGTGAATTGAGCATGAAAATGAAGAAATCCTAAGGTGTGGAGAATGCTGGAGGAGCCGAAAACTTTGAGGCATTCAATGAGGATGTTTTGGGTCGATTCTTGCTAAAATGAATCATGCATGATTAATTAAGTATGAATTATGTTCGAAAATTTGGCTAGTAAGCTTTGAGGTTGATCTTAGTTTAAATGCTTTGGAGGCTAATTCTTGATGATTACTATATTGGGCAATTGGGCATGATTTAAATGATGTTGCTATGTTTATAAATTTAGAAAATAATTGTCAGAAGCTGTCAACTTCCGGTAGGCAGTAAAAACATTTATGATCCCAAACCACAGCTGTCAACACTCCTGAGGTTCATGAAAATTCTAGGCGGGAATTGAGTAATAGGAGCATGCCGCATATGATTCGAAATGTCTGTGACTTGTGACATGATGCAATTATGATTTATGATTCTTCATCAGATATCGAGATGTCAAACGATGAAGCCTCTAGTGATATAGTTTCTCAGTCTGAGGAGATTCCCGCAGCCCCTATCCGAATTCCAGGGTTGGAGGCAATTGTGCAGACTTTGGCAACCGCTTTACGACAGACTAGACGGTCATCAATTTTGAAAACATTATATGAAATTGGACCTGAGCAGTTCAGGGGAAGGCTTGACGATGACCCAGCTAAGGCCGATTACTGGTTGGAACAAGTAGAGAGAATTTTCACTTTTATGCCATATTCGGCAGAGGAGAAATTACTGTGCGCGGTAGCACTACTGAGAGATGAGGCTTACAGGTGGTGGAAAGATGTTATCCAGGTCGCGGTTGCCGGAACAGTGACATGGGAATTCTTCCGGGAGAAGTTCACCGAACGTTATATTGGGGCGCTATACTTGGAGGATAGGCGAGAGGAATTTCTACACTTGGTTCAGGGGAGTATGTCAGTCCTACAATACGAGACTGAGTTTCATCCTCTCGCAAGATATGCACGGGATATAGTTTCAACACGCAAAGACATGTGTCGTAGATTCAAAAGAGGATTGAACAGTAGCATTCAACTGGCATTGCTGGGAATAGAGACCTCGGATTTAACTAAATTATTTCACTTCACACAGGCTGTTGAGCGGTTAAAGGCAGAAGAAGAAGCTGAAAGAAATGCTAAGAGTCGGGGCAAAAGGGCTGCAGAATCTTCCCACCCGGCATCCCAATATACGGGAAAAAGATTTAGAGATTTCAGGGGAAGTAGAAACTCAGCACTTAACAGATACCCTGCATGCATGCATTGTGGGAAATGCCATATGGGCGAGTGTCGAAGAATGACTGGAGCATGTTATCGATGTGGGTTGACGGACCATTTCTTTAGAGATTGCCCAAGGAAGCAAGTAGCATCTGCGATGAGGTTAGCACCTGCCGCACAAGAAATCCATGGGACAGAGACCGACAACAGGAACCATTCCCAGGCCAGAGCAGAGAGCCCCTGACACTGCCATTCGGTCTCAAGAGGATCACGCTGCTACTGACATTTATGGGTACATTTATGCTATCTGATGTTCCTGTTATAGCATTAATTGGTCCGGGTTCCATGCATTCTTATATTTGTGCCAAAGATATAAAAGAGCAAGAGCATGGCCTGCCTTTTAAGAACACTAAAAATACAATGTAATAGTGTCTAACCCTCTTGAAAATATGTATTTATACGTGACTATGTGTATGCACCGCCTCACGATAGGCTATGTGGGCTGTGGATGTCCATTATTCTACTTTGAAATAAATAAAAAAGTACTCCAACATACATAAAATATTATGGTATTGTCACATTAGAGTAAGGAAAAACCAATATAATATTTCATTATTCATGGTAAACCTCAGAATCCTATTATAATTTCCTGCTTCAAGCTTCTTCAAGTAGGTCTACAGATTATATATAAAAAGTAGTTTAACTATCTATAAGCTGATTACTTAAAACAACAACATGCATCTCTTCATCTTCTTCACCACACATTGATTGGATCAGACTGTGTAATGCTGCTGGATCGTATCGATGTCGAGTCCTTTCAGCTTCACCACAGATTCGACGTGCCCCTTGAGCGTGTGCAGCTCTCTCAGCCTGCATCACAAAGCCAATGCAATCTCACCAATACATACATATCACATGACAGTGTGTGTGTTTGTTGAAGTTGGGGGGATTTTTTAGTACCTCGCGACCTCTGCTCGTCGTTTGGCCTGCTCAGCGATCTCGGACAGCTCTCTGTAGCTGTTCTTCTCGTTGAAGAGATTGGAGGTTTCTGGTGGCTGAAGGCCATGCAAAGTCCTTTGTGCAGCAGCCCACTGAGCCTCTCTCTCTTCTTTCCCATAGTTGGATTTGGTGGTGAATGCAGTCTATACACAAACAATGAAAGCTTATGCATTAGCCCGTAAACGAACCAAGCTACTCATATGCTATCAATCACACCCCTATCTGGTCGAACCAACGAACCTAGAAAGATTTTCGTGGAAGAGAAAACGTACCTTGTTCTCCAAAAGATTATCCCATGCCTTCCCACTCAGCACGTAGCGAATGCAGAACTTGAGGATGTCGAGAGGGAAGTAAGTGACAATGCTGTAGAGCCAGATAACGCCCGCCCAGCCCCATCCGCACCCCTTGATCTTCGCAAACGTCCAGTTCGCGTAAACAGCTATCAACGTCGCTACCTATCACAAAAAATCGGCTAATATCAGAGTCAGCATCATAACAATAATGATGAATGCAGCAGCTCTTGCAGATGATGCTCTTACCAACTGAGCTATCAGGAAAGCGCCCAGCAGGAACATCCCTGGCCGCTCAGCAAACGACCAGCTACGAGACCTTGTCACGAAGATGAGGGCTTGGCTCACAATGCTCACTTGCAGGTACAACACAGCCATTATCTCCTCAGGACTGTCTTTCAAAGGCCTCACACCGAACTTGTCCTGCAAATAAACGGGAATCGAGAAATGACTAAAATGCGCGTAAAATTAGGAAAACTCGAGACCTCGTGCTTACAGATAAAATAGTGGTGTCCTTCACGAGCCAGAAGAATACTACTGTCCCTAATGCCAAGTAGCCTCCCAAGACGACTCCTGTGGCGAAAATCTCCTTGAGTTTCCAGCTGTCTGGGACCGGGGATGGCTTTACCCGGTCCTTTGAGATAGTCATGATTGTTCCTATTAGTCATATGCAGTGTGTGAATACATGTGGTGATATGTAGTATTAGGCAGTGATTATGATGCATTTTTGGAGCTTAACAGTTAACTAACCGTCGTTTAATATGGCAATTATCAGAACCATGAACGGAGCGAAGTCGAACTTCCATATCAGAGCTATAAGCATGAATCCAAACTGTATTTTTTTGCACGGAACAAAAAAGAGTTTCACTTTTGCCTGATTAGGAGAAAGCTAGTGCTGAGACATGGCGTTTTGAGTGTTTTTCGAACACTTACCACTATACGGATTGTGATTGAGACGGCGTATATCTGCAGAAAGACATCGAATATAGTAACAGTTTAGTGATTTATGCAGCAGATAAAGATGCAGAGAGTGATGAAATGAAAATGAGCAAACACACTCACAGTGTAATTCTTCATTCTCTGGAAAATAGCCCTGCTCGTGAGCACAGCGCTTATGATGACGCTCAGCCCCGGCTCTGTCAAGACGATGTCTGATGCGCCTCGAGCAGCATCCGTTGCATCAGCAACAGCAATGCCTATATCTGCCTTCTTCAGAGCTGGAGCATCGTTCACACCATCCCCGGTCATACCACATATGTGCTTCCTCTCTTGCAATCTCTTCACGATTTCGTATTTGTGCTCTGCAGTTCGTTCACATGGAACAGTTTCATATTACAGCGTTGATTAGCATGAAACAGAAATAGACGAAAAATTAAGGTAAACTCACCAGGAAAAACTCCAGCAAAGCCATCGGCTTTCTCGATCAGCTCATCCACAGGAAGTGCTGCTATAGATTTGTCCTTGTCTTGTCCAAGCAACGACGAGGAAGGGTACATGTTCGTCCCCATTCCAAGCCTGCGCCCCGTCTCCTTTGCAATGGCTAGCTGATCACCTGAGAAACGAGGAACGAGTGAGTAACTGTTTGAGAAACTAAAAAACCATGTGATTCGTTACCGGTGATCATCTTCACATTCACACCAAGATTCAAGGCTCTCTGGATTGTTTCTGCACTGTCATGCCTAGGCGGATCGAACAAAGGCAGCAGGCCAACGAGCTGCCACGGCCCTCCAAGGCTCTCCTTCGTCTTCTCAGGAACTTCCTGTCTGGCAACTCCCAAAGAACGAAGCCCACGTTCAGCAAACTTATCTATAACAGAATGAACTTTCTTCCTCACATCCTCCTTGCTATGACAAAGTTCCAATATCTACACAGATGGGAAAAAGGCTATAATTATAGGTGAAAGTATTTTTGAGAGAGAGCCAATCTTTAAGGCTTTAGCATACCTGCTCGGGTGCACCTTTGCTCGCTCGATGCCAGTTCCCATTGGAATCTATGTAGGTTAATGCAGTCCTCTTATCCACAGGGTTGAAAGGCAGAAAATGCACCTCTCTTATACCAGCTCTCGCCTCCTTTGGATCAGCAAGCATCCCTACAATGGCAGCATCTATGGCATCTTGATTCTCAGTTCTCGAAGCCCGAGCAGCGAGCAAAATCACCTGCTCCCTATCCAATCCCTTCACAAAAACTTCAATGAGGCTCTTGTCAACAGTCAGCTTGTTCAAAGTGAGTGTTCCTGTCTTGTCACTGCAGAGGACGTCCATCCCGGCCATTTCCTCTATGGCTGTCATTCGTTTCGTGATGGCGCCCTGCTGAGAGAGCCGGTGGGATCCAATAGCCATGGTAACGGACAACACGGTTGGCATGGCAATGGGGATCCCTCCAATCAAAAGGACCAGCAGATTGTCAATCCCATCCCTGTACTTGCGGTGCTGTATCGGATACATGACTATGATCTCGATGATTATCCCCACGAAGATGGAGCAGATGCAGAAGTTCCCGATGGCGGTCAGAACCTGCTGGAAGTGTCCAACTTGGTTGGTGCTGTCCACCAGATGAGCAGCCTTGCCAAAGAACGTGTGGACTCCCGTTGCAATGACAACAGCCTCGATCTCTCCTTGCTTGCACGTTGACCCGGAGAAGACCTCATCCGAGGGGCTCTTGGTTACTGGGAGGGACTCTCCGGTCAGTGCAGATTGGTCGACTTTCAAGGGGTCGCCTTCAAGGAGACGAGCATCAGCAGGGATGATATCTCCTAGCTTTATGCTTATTATATCACCCGGGACAAGGATGGCCGCGTCCTGCTCAGTCCATCGACCGTCTCTCAAGACCTAAACCACATCATAAGTCATAAAACATTCTTGCAACTGAAATCTTGAGTCCATCAATCAAGTTATACCTTGGTTTTTGGCGCGAGTCCAGCCATGAGAGCTGCAGCAGCGTTGCCAGCATTGTTTTCTTCGATGAAACTGATGGTGGAATTGATGAACAGAAGCGCGACAATGCCAACGAAGTCCTGCCAGTCGGGAGGCCTGCCATCCCCGTTGGCGAGGACTATAGCCATCAGGGCTGCAGCCTCCATGACCCATGACAGTGGGTTCCACATGAAGCCTAGAAACTTGAGAAGCTTGCTTTCCTACATGTCATAATCATCCAACACTCATTTCTTTCTCAAACATAATAAGTATAATTCAACACAGAATTTGATGAAGAAACAAGACAATGTGATCAAACCTTTTTCTCTTCCAATTTGTTTGGACCAAATATTTTCAGCCTGTTCTCTCCTTCCTCCGAAGTAAGGCCTTCTCTCGTGCATTTTAGCTGCTCGAATACTTCGTCTACAGGAATCCTTTCCTGCAAATTGGACATTCAAATTGTTGTTCAATATATTGAAAAATGATCCTATTTAACCAGCTTTCTCTCCTCTTCAATTCATCACTATTTTTCATTCACTTGGTGATGTTTATCAAGGCATACATTTATCAGATTATTATATCAGGTTTCATCTTAAACAAAAGTTCTGTAGAAGCTCACTTGAACTAACTTATACAAGGTGTTAGTTAACAAATCAAATATGTCAACATTACTATCACTTTTTACTCAAAAAAGTAAAAAAATATTTTCACTTTATTATATTTTCTTTTTGTGTTAATTCTCATCTGCCTTTGAAAAGACAAAAACTTGGTGAAGGCAATGTGCAACATGTGACAGACATAAATGATGTAAACAAAACCAATTAAAGCTCTCTAAAAAGAAGAAGAATAAGCAAAGCAAAGAATCATACAAAAAAAGTAACAAAAAACTCTGTAAAATCAATTGTTAAGTGTTTAATACGCTTTATATGCCTAGTAAAAACACAAAATAAAAAAAAAACTTTATATGATAATACTCCATATATATAGTGGCAGTTTGTGATGATATATGCATACTAAGATTCGGATGTTATCTTGATTGCAAATATTAAAATAATACTTGATTTGTTGTGATATTCAAAGAAATCATTCGACTTAGCAAAGTAAGATGAACCTTTCTCCAGAATCATTTCTAATTGTAGTAAACTGTTGCCATAATTTGCAAATAAAAAAGAGAAAAGTCTTATTGTTCACTTTTCCCAAGAGTGATTTTTTTCCTGTTGAGAAGAAAATGAAGCCAACTATATTTCCACATGCACCAACTAGAATTTAGCTTTGATTCCAAGCAAAAAAAAGGAATTAAATGCTTTACTTAGTTCTTTGTGAGCAGAGATCATGGAATGCAACATGCTACAACAAAATCACAATAAAATAGTAATTAATCAATTTCCAAACAAAATTCTTGCATGCTTCAATACCTCTACATGAAACATGCAAATAACATAAAAATTATGATGTACAAATTTATGAAAATTCACTATAAGTAATCAAATTTTCTAGCATATACTATAAACCAAAACACACAAATACACACCCCAATGTATGCATAGTTTTGCTAAAGTAAACCAAGTCCCACAAGCATGTATCTTTGCATAAAACTGATAAAAGCTTCAAGAATATCAAGCAAAGTGTATAACAAAACAAAACAAAACACACTCTTGTGAAAGAAAGAAAACACACACACACACATGCATATTAGGTACATGTATGTATTGATACAAACCAAATCAACAGCTTCATTCTTGATCTCTTCAAGACTGATGCCTTTTGTGCTGCCCATGTTGAAGGAGAAGACACAAAAAGAGCTCAAAAATTAATCAACTTCAAGAAGATAGAAGCTAGTGAAAGACCATGATTCTTGCTTGGATGAGAGAGAATGAAGAGAGATAGAGGTGACTTGGTAGTAGGAGAAATGAAGAGGGGGTTGAGTAGCATATAAATCCAACAAAGTAAAATGGATGACATGACACACTCATATATGTGTGTCAAGATTGGGCAAAGGGCAGAAGCACAACCAAAAAAAGTAAGAAAAGACTATCAACTTTTAAATTCACATGCAAGATCCAAAGCCAATGGCTTATGCTTTCTTCTTAGCATCATTTCCCTTTCTTTTTTACTGTCCCTATTGATTGAGACAAATTTTTACTCCTTACTTTCACCAAAAAATGGTCTTTATAGTGAACGACACAAATTTTAATACAAAAATTGTAAAATCAGAAAATCGGGTTAAAGTATTTATATATTTAATTTTGATAATGTGTAGTATTTTTTTCCTTTCTATAAAATAAATAGTAATAGTAAGTTACTTTATTTTATTTTGGTACGTAATGGTGGCTGTCAATTATGATCGATCACTACATTTCTTTGAGAAAATCATGCTTTTCTCGACTCTTCCTTGCCAACCTCCCACTACTTGATGGGTTAGATTTTTCAGTAAATAATATATGGAAATTGAAGTACTATTATTTTGTTTTATTATGATTTGTTTGTTTGAGGACATAATCTCTTCATGTGAAGAGGTGTGGGCTTGACCTTTTTGATCCAATTGTACTTTTTTGATGAACTTTCACATGGACCTTACCTTCATCATACATACATATTGCAATCATGTGAAGCTGTTACCTTTTTTCCTTCTTCACTATCAAAAAAACACTTTTTGTTTCCAATCCTCTAACATTTGAATGTTTATCACTTTTTACTCATAATATTGTTTCAGTACTACAAGAAATTAGTTATTGATAAAAAAAATAACCATTTTTTGTCTCATGAGACTAGGTACACTTGAAATGATATCATTTCCATCATTTAAATCACTTTTAGGCCTTTTTTTAATCATTATTCATATTGACGTCTGAATTTTAGGGCTTCTCTATTTGGGGTTCATGGCTTCTATTCACGATTATAGTTCACGTTTCGGACCATGTGAGTTATTATGATTTAAAGGAAGACAACTATATTATGATTTTGAATTTTATCTTTAAAATCAAGATGTGAGTTATTTTTTTTCGCTTATAATTAGGAGTATTATTTTACACATCAATTAATGATTGAAAAATATATTTCAAACACACAGGAATATATATTTGTGGTAATCATCCCACTCGAGGGTTGAATGAAATTAGCACTGAATATTTGGACTCTGAAACTAATGAAGAAAGATAAGTAAATCAACTTCATTCCAATTGTAATATGAATAGTTTGACTACAATTCCCTATCGAATCTAAATTGAAATTGGAACTGAAACTGAATCTATGCTTCAGGCCAATTTACCTCTTTCAAACAATCATGAGTTTGTAAAGATAGATAGTCCAATTATTCTTAATGAAATTGAAATTGACATTGAAATTTTAATCTATGCTTCAAGCTACTTTGCCTCTTTAAAACAATCATGAGTTTTGTAAGGACTAATTCGATTATGAATACTTAAACAAAGAGAGTTCAATTATTCCTAACGATAAGTAGAAAGGAAAATGGACACATTAGTTTTATTTGAGAAAATGGAACTTAGTTGTATCAAATATAATTGCCTCATCAAATAAGAAATTGAAAAAGTTACCACTATTTTCTAACAGAATACAAAATGAGTAAGGAATTAGAGTAGAGTACGTTATATGTGACTAAACTCTAAAAAAAAAAAAAATCAACCAAGTTTAATTTAATTACACCAAGTGATCAAACACCAAACTGAACATATATAGGAGTATTTGATTTTTTTTTTCCAATTGCATTATCTTCTAAAACAGTATATTTAATTTTATGTAGTACATTTCTTAATAGTGGATGTCTTATTCCAAAGTACCTAAAACCCAAACTTTGTGAAATGGAATTATAAAAGTAGCACTATTCATGGGATGAACAATTGATTTCTTTTTGTTTGTGAGACGTGTCAGATTTTTGGACAATTACTAGGTAGCATATATATGTTATTTATTTTATAACTATTTTCTTTTTTTGAGGGGCTAAAATTAAAAGAAAATGAAAGATATAGCACTAGAAAAAGCATCGGTCCATAAGAATAAATAGTTGGAGTCTGTCTCAGGGAATCGGAATCATGTTCTTCTAATCTTAAATTCTTAATAAACATTTATGTCAATCATTTTAATATTCCATCATACTCAAATTAAATAGTGAAAAGCTTCAAAGTTGAAATCTTGTGTACAAATCAATCATTAGTTTAATAATTAAATGGATCATAGTTTATGAGATGGCTATGATCACTCTCAATAAGCTTTAATTAACATTAACTCTCTGCATGTGGGAGCTTTTTGATATGTTTATTTTTTGCTTATTTCAAACTCTAAATTCTCAGGGATATTGTTAGATTGTAATTTAAGTTGAATTAGGTGGCATGAGGAATATATGCCAAGGATCAAATTCTTTTGTAGCATTATTAGTGTGTGCATCCTTTATTCACATGACCCAAGTGTAAGTCTCAAGCCACAAACATTTTTGGCTATTCTCCCTATCTCATATCCTCATCATCAATAAAACTCAAGTATGCTTGTTGGTATCCATCCCATCTCAATGCCACACTTAATTTGATTCCTTATCTCAAAACACAAAACTTCCATAAGACTTTCATATACCAAAAAGTAGTTCATCTGAGTAACAGGCAAACTGACCAGATAAGAAGAAAAATGGGTCAAACTGAAACACAAGTTTTCTCCATTCTATATTAGCAACAAATTAGAAACAATAAGAGGGAGGAGAAATATCAACACTTTCTCTCCATAAATATGGGACTTGTATCAATGAATGGCAAAATCACAAAGGAGGAGTTTCTATACTTTATAGAAAGCAATAGTGTGATTGAGTGAGAGCCAACAGCAGAACTATTGTCCCCTGTCTCAGCACAACATTCATTCCATCAGATACATTCATGTGTTAAGAGAAAGCAACAAGGCAAATAGTACTTACATAAATGTTGTCAAGTCTAAAACACCAGAGAACATAAATTCTTTTATACTAATAAATGCAAAGAACAATACAAAAAACCCCATAGGCATAGCTTGACCTAAAAAGAAAAATAATACTCCTATTTGTCAAATTTTTTAAGTACATTTTTGAGGGGGAAAGTCAACTGCTACCACTAGGCTGATTTCACACCAGTATAATGTTTAATATATGGAGTATGTTTCTTGATTACATGAGAAAATTATCATTTGACTATATCCATCATATTCTTTCCTTACGAAAAAGAAAGATGAAGCAGGTGAATAATAAACAAAATGAAGGAATTTTATATGTATAAAAATTTCATTTTTTAGATTATGCCACGGACAACCCAAAATATAGATATAGGTCACTTATAGCGGGACGAAGAGAGTATTCCCGTTTCATCCGAGTTTGTTTGGTTCAATTAATTTCCAATTATTTTTATAAATCATTTTGATGCAACTTCCTTCTCCTAACAATAACTGCGGACTTAAATCAAGTGCATCAAAAATAAGGAGGGAATAAAAATTCTAAAATTTAATCAGACCCTTTGGTAAATGTTTTACCATAAGTTTTCTTGCCTCTATAGATATGGCTGTCCTAGAAGCATAATTCATGAAACGACCTTCATTTAACATATATATTGATGTGACATCTAAAAAATGAATTATAACTAAAATGAGGCTGATTAAGATTATAGATGTCTTAATTTAAAATCAGTAAAGTACTCTAGATAGAGAAAAATGATTGCAAATATTATTCGTCTAAGAAGAGATTCGCCACATTTAAAATTAATAAATAAACACCAATTTTGATGAAAGATCCAAATGAAAAAATAAGATTATTTTCCAAATAATATGGAGTACGTATTAATTAACAATTAATGCATTTTGTAATTATTCCTCATGATTTATGTATATTTAATTATGTTCATTTTTATCCCAAAAAACACGGTAAAATAAATATACCACTGTGTTTGACCTGAATAAGTAAACGGGTGATGAATGACGAAACTGCCCTCCACCCACCCTCAATATTCAACAAAGCCCACCCATCTTCTCAATTCAAGCTTACTTTCCATTTTCACTAATTTTTCAAGAGCTTTTAATTGACCAGGTTTCTTTCTCCTCTCTCTTGCTCTACTATATGCTTGCACATGTTCAAGCGCGCCGATTTTTTGTGAATTCGTTAGGGGAGTATGTTTCCTAGTTGCTTGACTGTATTGGAAAAAAATTGAATCGGATTTGTTTGATTATTTGGCCAATTGGTTTAGTGCTGCTTTCAACTGTGTATGGATTTTTGTGAGTGACGTATTATTATTCTGCGGTATTCAGCCTCTTTCCCCCTTTTTTAATTTCTTGATTCTCTGTTTTGTGTGAAGGGGATAAAGGAATTTTGTGAGTGACGTATTTTGATGTTTTAGTGAAGCGAGCAGCTGATAATCTTGTTGCCCTTGTTCAATGTGAAAAATAGAAAATTTGGAATATTGTGTATATATTTTTAATTTGATGAGTTTTTTATGTAATTTCTGATTTCAAGATGATACTTTCTTATCTTGATATTGGAAATGTAGTAAACAATTGCAATGCTGTCAAATTTTGGGGAATTAGTATAAATAATGATAGGTTTAAAATTTCTTTGATCATTTGTAATTGAATATGTTTTGTGAGTGGTTGTTGGAGGCTGAGTTACTCTTACGTTTGCTGTTGTTTTAGTCTAATGAGATGTTTAGTGTTGCACGTTTTTGGAAAAGTGATGGTATAACTGCCGAAGAGTTTCATAGATGTTCGTATTGTGTGCATTATTATCGTTGAAATCTTTTGATATCTTCGTGGATGATGTTTTCATGTGACAATGTTAGAGCTACTGTAAAGCAGGCACGAAGTAGACTGAATTGAATATACTGAGGCAGATGACAGATGTTTTACTTTTTGTACTTGATGCATTGTTTAAGGGAACTTAATTTTTCAGTCTCCGGAACTCATGGTGGAAGAGAGTTCAAAGCAGGATACACTTATGCTGGAGGAGATTCAGTTGCATACCAACTGGGACGATGTCATGTGTCCCATATGCTTGGACTTTCCTCACAATGCTGTTCTTCTCCAATGTGCATCATATGAAAAAGGGTGCCGTTCCTTTGTGTGCGACACGGATCATTTGCATTCCAATTGTCTGCAACGCTTCAAACAAGCAAATGGAATGTCACCAGAAGGCAAATCTCCAAGCACTGCTGAAAATATACAGTGTGTGTGTACAGAATCCGAGAGCAAACCAGCCTGCCCCCTGTGCAGAGGAGAAGTCACTGGATGGGTAGTGGTCAATAAGGCTCGTAATTGTCTGGATGAGAAGAAACGTTGCTGTGAAGAGGAAAACTGTCAATTTGCAGGTACTTATTCTGAGCTCCGAAAGCATGCCCAGGTGGAACATCCTCATGCTTGCCCTTCAAAAATAGATCCTGCACGCCAGCTTGATTGGGACAATTTCCAGCAGTCCGCTGAGATCATAGATGTATTAAGTACTATTCATTCAGAAGTTCCACGTGGAGTGGTTTTGGGTGATTATGTTATCGAGTATGGAGATGATCACTCTGGAGATGATTATGATGACTTCCCTGGGGATGAGGGAAACTGGTGGACATCCTGTATTCTCTATCAAGTTTTTGATAACTTTAGGGCATCTAGAAACCGAAGAAGATCAAGAGTCAGTGATTCAAGAAGAGGAAACCACCGTTTGAGTTTTGATACTTCAAACTCTGATGAGGGTTCTGTGTCGTCTGCGGAATATGCAGATTACAGAGCTGATGAGACTGATGATGAATATATGAGTGCAAGGGCATTATCCAGACGAAGAGTTGCAGAACATAGGTGAGCATTAACGTTCTTTATGTTCCTTTATATTGTAAGGTTGATTATTCTTGGCGCTCTTCCAAAATATTGATTTGCCTCCTTCCTAAAAAGGAAGAAAGTAAAATCTGTTAGGATTTCTATTACCACATGAATTGTTGGTTTATGAGTTAACACACCATGTGTTTCTTGGCAAATCAAATTTGGTATTGTCATATCTATTCAAGGTGTATAAATGAGCACTAAGAATATCTATATCGCTTGTAAGTTTCTCTCTTTTCTGCATATTGACCGGATCTTTTTCCTCACAGCTCTCGAAGGCGTCGCTCCCGCTTCTTTGACAACTAGGGTAAGCATTTAATCCTACCTCATTCTCTTGCAATTTACCATGTGACCATGTGATGAACCTGAGTTGTATCTCTTTCTTAGGGATCCTATCTTTAACTTGGAAGTTATTACTATGATTTCCTTAGCAATGACATACAACTACCCTCATTCTGTAGTTCATGCATTGTACTCTATTTGTTATTATGCACTCTTGATGATCTCTTCTAGTAATTATGCAACAGAATAGATTCATCATAGGTGTGGAATGGAAAAATCGAAAAGTTCACAGATCTCTGTCGGGCTGTTGACAAACAGTGGATGATGCCAAAACCATATTGGCAGTGATGTTCCTCTTAGGTCACTTGTTTCTCATACTTGGATTGCAGGAGTGTCTGGTTTTAGAAATTTAACGCGCTCCGCTTTCTTATTATTGTTTAATTATACCCCCTTAGCTTCTTAGATGACTGTATGTCTGAATTCAGCTACTGCTGGAATTTGTATGTCAATGGAAACAATGTTCATAAATGTATCATTTCATTTTATTTCATTATAATGCCTTGTTGATTTATGAGGAATATTTATTGTGCTTCATAGTGTTTGTCATCATGTTTGCTAAGTAGTTGAGTGCAAGGAATAAGAATGAAAGATGCTTGGATAATCAGTGGAGTGCAAGGATGAAAATGCTCTTTAATTTATGAAGGCGATATGAATATGGCAACAAAAGGAATATGTTTGATTTTGTGCTTTAATATAATCATATATTGTATTACCAGTGGGGGCTGATGGTCCAATGTCCCTTTCTCCTCATTTGACATTTTCTTTTTTTTAAATCTTGAATCAATTTTTGGGTTTGTTATTTTACACGTGGTTGAGTCTTCCCTAATTTATTCGAATCAATTTGATTCAAGAATCCCACCTTCCTCAAATGTGTTTACATTTCGTATCAATTAATTATTGCAAGTACTAAGTAAATTGCATTATGCTAATCAAATGTAAGGTACAATTGCATTATGTCACATCATGTTTACGTCGCAAAAGTAACTTGAAATGGTCTCGTCATCGCAATCATCTACACGGCTACACCGTCATTTCACATCATCTCAAAGCACTACTTGCTTATCATATTTTTTACTTGTGGCACTTCTCGGAGCGTTTCTTTTCAACACGCAATTTAAGAAAGTATGTGCTCTTAAATAAGTTAAGCAAAGGAAGAATAAATAAAAAAATAGAGAGATAATAAAGTAAGAGAGAGTAATAAGTGAGAATAAATATGTTGACTTTTACTAAAAAAAATTACTACACTACTGTGGAACGTAACAAAATGACAAAATGACTAAACTACTATGGAACGGAGGAAGTACTACTCTCTCCGTCCAATATAAATAGATCATTAAAGGATGACACAAATTTTAATAAGTAATTGATAAAATAAGAGAAACAGAAAAAAATAGTTAAAATGGGGTACTATCTTGTAATGGTAAAGCGTCGGCCATCAACGACATCAACGTGCTCAACAACTCCGACCTCTTCGTTGAAGTTCTGAATGGTAAAGCGTCGGCCATCAACTTCGTCGCTAACAATCGCCAGTATAAAATGGGGTACTATCTTGCCGACGACATCTATCCGAAGTGGCCAACCTTCGTGAAGACGTTCAACAGGCCTACGGACGAAAAGCATTCTCTTTTTGCGCAGAAGCAAGAGTCTGCTCGCAAGGATGTGGAGAGAGCGTTCGGGGTTCTCCAAGCTCGATGGAACATTATCAAAGCCCCGGCTCGACAGTGGTTTATAGAGAATATGGTCGACATCATGTATACGTGCATAATCTTGCACAACATGATTGTCGCCGACGAAGGACCTGAGGCGGGAAATTGGTTCGACCCTGAAACCCCGGGAAGCTCAACCGCAAGTAGTCCGCCTCGAACGGGAGTGCATCCGTCTTTGCAAGAGCGGTTGTCTATTCGGGCAAGGACACGTGATTCTACCGCCCACGCCTAACTCCAGGAGGATCTAATGGAGCACATTTGGGCAAAATTTGGCAACCATTAGATGATCGTCACTAGAGAACTCCTTCTTCTGCTTCTTTGCCTCCATTTTTTTTTATTTGAGTTTAAGTGTGCAATTTGTAATTTCTAGTTTTTTAATTATGTCTTTTTTATTTTTTTATGTATTTTAAATTGTAATTTTATTTTGTTTATAATGAAGTGTGTTTTTTATTAATGGAATTTGTTGGAATTAAAAATAAAAAATGAAATTGAATGAATAGTTAAGAGATGGATAAGAGATGGAGGGTTGCAGGTGTTGTCTCTTAGTTAAGAGATGAGCTGAAAAGTACAGTGGGGCCCATGAATAGTGAAGAGATGAGACGGTTAAGAGACGGTTAAGAGATAGCGTTGCGAACGGCATTACTACTAGTATAAGATTACATGTCTATAGAAAACTCAATGTTTCACCAAATTCCTGACATGATTTAAGATTCAGGCCCAAACAGAAAACGACATCACAATCGAGCCATATTGTCGTATACAGCACCAACCGAACATACTCGTACAATATTTTGGCATCTCAAATCTCAATGCAGCAAATTTTTTACTGCAGGTAACGAATTTTAGCTGAGAATGGGAAGGATGGGGGAATATTGCCACACGAAATGCTACTGTAACAACAGCAACTCATCGCGGGGACTAATACGTGCAGTTCTTGGGGAGGTTGCGAATGACATTACTCTTCATACCCATTTTAGAGCGCATAGCCTCAACACCAGTAGAGTTCATCGCCTTCAGTACTTTCATCCGGACTACATGCTCTCTTGACTGCACAGTTGCTAGGCCCATGCTCTTGTACCTGCAACCATATTAATAGCATCAAGTTCCACATTGAAGTTTGCATCTCCTTTTCTTTTACATATCAAAATCGCTATAGATGGAGTAGAAAGGGCTCTAATGGACATACCTAGAAGCTAATGCAGTGGTGATCTCACTGTGTAAGGCTGTGGGACGATGTTTCTGGCGATAGTATCTCAAATAGTCCCTAGATCCAAGCATTTTTGTGGTTGTTGCACCGCTATTGCGCCTGGTGATGACAAGCTCAGAGCCACCACTACCAAGTGCAATAGCATTCTCCATGTCATCAGCAGCAACCAGTTGGTTTCCACCAGTTCCCTCGTAACTTTAAAACCAGAAACTAGAAGTTAGAAAATAAGAATAGCTAGAAGTTTAGGGTTACAACCAGTAGGAAGCCGCAAAAACTACTATGCAGAAACATATACCTGCTGCTGTAATCATAGAAATCTTCAAGCTCTGCTTCCTCGTCTTCACTTCCGTCACCATAGTGCACTTTGCAGTGGTTTTTTGCCTCCATATGCATCCGAACTGCCTCCAAACTACTGAAAGGGTGACACCTTTCATTGCAGTACAAACACATGAAATCTCTTTTAACCTGGGGATGTAAGTATGGGTCAATTTTTGAAGTCCCGGCATAATTATCCATGCCAAGAAACATAATTGATAGAGAAGACAATTATTACCTGGAGTCCCAGATATGTAAGAAGACCTTTAGGATCCTTCAGATACTCAATATCCGGAATGAAGAACCCATGCTTCTTGTGCATGTGTACCATACATTTCTCAATTGTAGCATGCTCCAAATCACACATAAAGCAGCACGATGGGTCAAAATCTTGAAACTCATCATCATCCCCATCTTCATCCATATCGTCATTGGAAGCACTCTCATTAACTTGTAATTGTTTCAACGAGTCACTGGCTTCACCAAGTAAATCTTCATTAGGATCCACCTCTTCCCAGTCACTCTCCTCGCTTTCTTCATCTTCCTCCATCACATGATGCAAAGGTTCCTTTGGAGTACGGCGAGTAAGAGGTGTGATGATTGTACAGCTCCCATCATCCGTGGGGCATATTGATTCAGAAACACTCAGTAAGTGACTCTTAGATTTCAAGTGTTGTTCAAGAGCTTTTAAACTTTTATACGCCTTTTCACAAAGGCCACAGCGATAAAGCATGGGAGTCTCATTTAGCTTCTTTTTCTCATCAGCAAGTGCAGATTGCCTAGCATGAAAGAGTGTTTCAGTCACTCCTGGTACACCAGCAACCTTCACAGCAATAACGAACACCACGGTCAATTACATATAGGTATGTCAAGCAGCAGATTAAGATCGAATCGGGCAGAACAAAGTAGCCTAAGTAAATTCACAACACACAGGCCTTCTCAAGTCCACAATTACAGAAAGGGGTATGATAAATGAGATTAATCCGCTTCAAAGCAAAGGAAAACTCCCATACCAAATGAGAACTTCAATGATTGACCAAAATTACTTCATGATTCGGCTCGTAGTCATAGCTAATTCGGTAGAAACCCTCCTATAATTTCTATTAATCCTAACAGAGTCTCATAGCCACTTTCGAATACCAATTCCACACATACAGAAAACATTGTTCCAAAAACACACTAACATTCTACTATTAACCTCTAGATAAAATTATTAAAAGGACCAAAAAACAAACGCGATAGATAACGAAAACTCCAATTCCAGAAGCGGCAAAAAGCAATAACATCTTATCATAGTTAACGGCAACATTTGGATAACCAGAAAATAATGATTGGATAAATAGAATACCTTGCGTTTAAGATTGTAACGGTGCCACTCGGATTTGTAATGGAGCTTTTGTTCGGCATCGTCTTCGAATTCTTTGTTGCAAGCGTTGCACGTTAGTCCCGGCATCCCTTCTCCTTCCTCTCCTCTCTTTTTCCCCCTTTTTTCTGTGATTCGATTGCTCTGATAGAATATCAAATTGAGATATTTTACGAGCGAAAATGCAAGGGTTTGCTGCTGCAGCCGCTTTCTAATTTATTGGGACCTATTTATATTTATTGTAATGTTATTTTTAGTATTTTAAATTTACGTATAACAAAATGAAAAAATCAATATGAAATGTATAATAATTAAAAAAATGAAAAAAAAAATACTCCCTCCGTCCCACATTTGGAATCACTTATTGTTATGGCTCGAATTTTAAGAAAGAGTTTAAGTGTGTAATAAATGAAGTGAGATAGTGGAGTGTGTAATAAATGAAGTGAGATGGTAGAGTGTGTAATAAAGGAAGTGAGATGGTGGAGTTGGTTGAAGGTGGGTCCCTTTTGACTTTTAATTTTTGTTTTGATTTATTTTAATGTAGATAATGGCATTTTTATGTAATTTTGATGAAGAATGGGGTAAAATTGTATGACCAAATATGAAAAATTCTAAAAGTGACTCTTAAACTGGGACGGACTTTTATGGCAAAAAGTTACTCTTAATTTGGGACGGAGGGAGTAATAATTAAGTTTGGTATGAGTGTCGACTGTCGAGCATATAGATGTGGCAAAAATATATGGTTGTGGATGGTGTTACCTCATCTACAAGACTACAACACAATCTCAAATTTAGTTACAATTCCATTTTTCAGGTATTACATATGTTAATATGAATGTGACCTAGTAATATAATTTTATGCCAAAGAATTGATTTGACACTCGTGTGCACATGCGCCACTTCTACATGGTAAATAAAATCCCAATAAATTTTCATATTCAGTTCTCACAGTTTACACTGGAGTGTCAACATTTTCGCCAAACTGATATATTTACATGAAGGAAATCAAAACCACAAGAATAAACAAAATCACAAAATGTGCTTGATATGTGAGGGAAATTTTTCACAACAATGAACATGCGATGACAATCCACAATCGGTTCTATCGTCTATGTATAAACGAGGCACTTTCACAACGATGGAGACGGTTGTGATTGTGCTGCTGAGGCCTTGCAGATGGGGCACCAGTTCTTCACCTGCAACCACTGGTTTATGCACGTTTCATGATATCCATGCTGGCATTCGACCAAGGTCCCAATCTCGTCTCCAGGGACATACTCATCCTACAAAAGATACATAGCTTCATCATTCTCTTGAACCACATGATCGAATTAAATCACCAAGGTATAATATGCTGAGAAAAGAACGCCTTAGTGAAGACGATTCCTGATAAATCTCATAAAAAAGAAGATTAACCTGGCAAATACTGCATTTGATGTCATCAGCTGATTCCGTGGATTCTACTTTTGATGTGGTTGCTTCATATACACTTCTTGTCAGGCACTTTGACAATGCTTCTTCTGAGAGAGCTGTGCTCACTGTGCCCATCCTTTCTTCCAGAGCTAATAATTCCTGTTAAAGAAGAGGACCACTTTGATTTCATACATAACATTATATATAACATAACGACTGCAGTAAAAGCGACACGTTGTACAAGGTTGCCATCCATTAAAATAAGACATCATAAAAATGAAAGAAAGCCCAACCTCATACGACATGTTATCAATATCCAGTCTCATGTCCCTGTGTTGGTCGTAGAGGTTGAGGCTGCTGAGGAACAATCTGGTCTCCAATGCGAGTATTTGCTGTAGATAACAAGCGTTGATTACCAAGCACAATAATTTGTTTTATATTGTTAGGAATATAATTATAACAATACCTCATCTGTCCAGTCTTCGTCCTGTTCGATTCTTTCAAGAGCCATTAAAACCTGCAAAGAAGCACATTGCTTTAAGACCATACGGGATTAGAATATTGAACTAGCTTAGTGCATAGAAAAGAAAATACCTCAGCAATCCCATCCATGTTAAACCGGTGCAATACATCATGATTCAATAAATGTGACAATCCAGATTCAGCAGAAGCAAAAGACGTTCTTGACGATGAATTATCACGGTGAGATCTTGAGCCGCTTACTGAAAACTGCTGAGAGGTATTCCCATCACCAACATCAAAAGGTGTCTCATAATCATTTCTAGAGAAACTCGCAGCAGGTTCCCTAACAGATGAGCCATTTCTTCCTTCTTGTCGGCTGGAAAACCTCATTCTAGCATTTACATGCATTGATCTCCGGTTCCAAGTAGAACTAGACCCACTGCTATCCTCTACAGAAGCAGAAGCACTATGTGCTGAATCAGAGACGGAGATACCACTGGTTGTTGGGGAAGTATGCATATCTGCGTTTGATGAGGCTGTATTGTTTCTCCCCCTAGAAGACGAACTGGTTTCTCCTTCTGAACTTCTCTTTTTAATAAAGTTTTTTCTTACAGATGCTGATTCTGGTTGCGAACAACTAGGTGGTATAGCATCTGATATAGAATTGCATCTCAGATTCTGCAAACCATACCTGCTCCCATTGGTCCTGTTAAATGGTCCTTGTGCAGAGCTTCTAGAGGTTGACGGAACAGATGAAGCTGGTGAATTACTTCGGTTGCGCAATCTAGATTTGCTACGAAACATATTTTGAGAACCAACACTAGTTGATGCACTAGAACTCCCAGGCTCAGTCATATTAACCTCTTTAGACTTGGCTATTGGTTCAGGCTGATATCCACGTAGACTACTTCGTGTAGACACAATTTCTTGAGTTTCTGTCTCTGTCGATAGGCTAGTCTCTGATGGATCAGATGTCACTTGAGTTACTTTTCTCTTGGAATCAAGATACGACCTTTTTGCATTGGTCTTCCCAGTAACTTCATTTCCACTTGAAGAGCGAAAAGAAGACTTGGAATATTTGCTAGTATCTGAGACTCCAGTTCCAGCATTTTGGCCAAACTTAACTCTTCCGCTGCATCCAGTTCGGTTACAAAATTGAGAACTCTGATCCCCTTGAGCTGCTGCTTCTTTAAAAGCTGTTCCACTATAACTTTTTCTTGGAGCCACACTCCCGCCCACTCCTCTTTTACCAGAGGTTCTGTCCATGAATACTTCTATTTCTGTTTGAAAAAAAATAAACATTTTCTCTCAGCCACAAACCTTTATTAACACAACTAATCTAAATGGACAGGAAATAGCACCATAGAATCATGAGATGGATCAAACATATCACATATTTCCGACCTCATCGAACACAAACAAGATAGCATTATTAAGGGAAAAAAACCACTGGCTTGTCAATAGTAAGAACAGTCAAGCAAACCAAAAAATGGCAACGAAATCCAATTCAGCTAATAAAGCAATACATCATATGATTCAATAGACAGAGACTACATGAAGATAAGCTGAAAACAATCTACTATAATCTATTTATTCGTCACATTTGATTAATATTGTACCAGTGTGTGGAAACAATCTTAGCCAGCACCAATCATCCATCATAGTTACAAAAGTGGGATCAACAACATTTAAGCAATATATTCCACAACAAAATTCATTAGCTTATTTTTCCTACCCGATTAACAATCACAAAACAAACTAATGTGTAGGATTGCCATAAAACGAGCTCAGCGGAATTGGATTACGCATGCCAGAGAATGAGGAGGAATAAGAGACTCATATAGTCAAAGTGCAGTTTCCCTATTTCAATTTTTCAAGTATTAGTACTCTTTATCTTATGTGATTGCTTTAACACTTAATATTGGTCAAACATAATAAAATAACACACGTTTCAAGCATCGATTGCGACACTCTCTCCTGGAAAACGAATAATCTGCATATTCAAATCTCTCCCATAGAAAACAGAAACAACAACAAAGTCAGGTATGGTAAAATCCACATAAAATCCTCCTCAAACTAGGCTTCCTCCGCAATCCAATCACGATTCCGAAAAGGAACAAAACTTGAACAAAATTCAATCCAAAAAACGACAAGGAGAAAAACTTACGAGGATCAATACAATAATCCTGCGTTCGCCTCTTCCCCAACCTCAACCTCCCGTTGCTTTGTGTTGCAAACAAAAGCGAAGAAAGAAAGGTTCAACTACTACGAGATACGAGAAGAGCCTTCGCCTTATGTTGGAGAGAGAGAGAGAGAGGTCTTCTTCTAATAATGAAGATGGAAATGGAAGTATTGATACGCGCGCGTGCGTATGTATGACAATTTTTGGAATATTAATATTAATATTAGGAAAAGGTTAAATGAAATAATATTAGGAGTAACAAAATTGCTACTGAAATGCCGCCCGTGACGCTATCTGGGCCGTCCAATATCTTCCCTCTTTCGACGGTCAAAGATTGAGGACCGTCCACGCTGGGCCCCACTCGGCCGCTGCTGAGTCGTACAAAGCTGTCAGCGGGTGTGGTTGACCAAATAAATATTTTACTTTCCACAATTTACTTCTGCCTGCACCATGACTATTACTCTGTATAATTAAAATTAATAAATAAAATCAGCAAATATATAGTAGTAGTAGTAGTACTAAATTTTGTGAAAATTTGTCAGGTAGAATAAATAAAGAGAAAAAAGTTAGGTGAAGAAGAGTCTAAATATAAAAAGGGATATCTTGAATGGTAAAAACTAAAAAGAAAATGTCAATATTGAAGAAGCAGTACTATTTACCAAAATAAATTAGTACTAAGATTTTTGTTAGAGAATTTCAAATTCATGAATATTATCATGAATTCGTGAGATTGTCCCGGATTCATGACTATGAAATTTGACTAGAGTTTCGTAAATGGGATTCAATACGTAATCATAAAAAAATTGAGCAAAGGATTGAGTTATAAATTGTGATCTCAATTACATTTAGTGAACCGAATTTAGTAAAAGTAGTAAGATACCAACAAATATGATATGCTCTTTATATGTGTGATTTATAAAATAGTGCATAAAAATAGATTAATAAATTAATTATGTTTTCTCTCTGTAAAATAGAAAATAGAGAAAATTGTAACAAGAGTATTATATGAATTTTGGTCAAATTCTAGCACATTTCATAATTTTAAAATCAGTCTACCTTGCATTTGTTCATGATTATTTCATAGTGGAAAATTACGATAGCGTACTTATTATATATGGTTCATCTTCTTTAACAAAAGGATGTTTTTTATGGATAGACAATATTGTTCAATTCATCACCGATGACCTTCACATGTGCTTCTTTCATTGTATACTAAATACGATTTCACTAAAAAAATGTCTTGAAATAATTAAGAACATATTCAAATTTCATAATATTTTTTTGACAAAATTGCGAGACCGATTAGAATTTAACATTTTTTTCTCACACTATCTAAAATAAAAAAATAAATGTTTGTGCGCCTAATCCTTAATAGATATATATACCCACCCACACCTAATATATAAGCTGTATATTCATATGAATCGGATATCCTTCCTAATGTAGCCCAACATAACATACGCATATCCCCCAATCCTAAAACTCCAAATCATTTGCTCATATTTGCTGGCAATAATCCTCAATAAAATTTGCATAACAAATCATCCATTATATTTATTTCTTGACTACAAAAGAATACACTTGCTTTTAATTATATTTCGATGTTTTACATAATAAATAGATTTATGCTTCGTGCAAGGCAAAATAATAAATTATGGTTTTATTTTCTCTTTTTTTAAAAAGTAAAATGATCATAGTTTGATCATCATTTAGAATAATTTATGGTCATTATCAAAATTGGGTTAAAACTTAAAACATTGATGGACCTTTTGAATGAAAGTCATAAATAAAGAAACAAGAATAATAGTATCAAGTTATGGATGATGTCTACAATTTGGTTATTTTTCTTGTGGACTACACCGATTAATTGAACCCCACCACTAACCTCAAAGTGAACACTTGGATAATTCCTAACCCATTCAATTTTGTCTTCCTTTATTTTTCTTGTTCTATTTCTATAATGATGGAAGTGTTTATTTTATTTGGTTGTGTCGCATCTTACTTCTCTTGGGTCGTATATTTAGGCATTTTGTATTGATGGAACTCGAGTAGGTGTTAGATAATGTATGTATTATTGGGGCATCACATACTTTGAATGATTAATCCCCACTTATTTAATTTCTTGATTAATTTATTGAAATCGTACATCGACTTCCCGTGGCCAAAGGGGTCCATGATTAGCATCTTGTTTTGGTGGGTTTCACTTTTAATTTTGTCTATGTCTTTATCTTAATTAAACATTTTAGGAACGTCATTGCTACTTTCTATTGAAAAGAAAAGAGTTATACATTTATTTTGATTTGAATATATTAAAACTTGTTATTGATATTTTTAATTATACAACTTTTACAAAAATTATAAGCTCAGTTTACCATTTTATTCATTTATTTGAAGTTATAGAGAAAATAAAAAAAATGAGCTTAGTTTTTTATGAAAATTGTATAAAAAATGTCAATAACAATTTCAGTGCATTAGAATCTAAACTAAATTTATTCAAGAATTAAAATTTTGAAATAATTTCACATAAACAAAAATATGAAAACTTCGGTGCGGAAATGCATTAAAAATTAGGTGCAAAATTTAAATTTGAGCATATGATATTAATCATTATAATTAATCATGAATAAAAAGCTAATTGAATATATTTTACGGTTAGAGAGCTCTCAAAATCCAATTCATTGTGGCATTACTTTTGTTTTAAAAACATTAAAATATTGTCAAGCTTTTAGTCCTTTTCAATATATATAGTACATTTTACAAATGTAATGTTTTATTGTCAAATTTTTAGTCCTTTTCAATTTATACATTTTACAAATGTAATGTTTTGGTGTCCTGTCTAGTAATTGAAGTCTCATTTAACAAAATTATTATAAGTTGTATTTACTAGATACATAAGCATCAACAACAAAACTTTAAAACGAATATCAGTGCACTAGACCAAAGTCTTTTATATATCTTTATTTTACTTTTTTATATTATGAACGTAATAACATCAACTGGCGAGGTATCACTTAAAGTTCCTTTCCAGTTATAATTTAAAATGGCTACAAATATAACTTTACACATATATAATGCAAAATTTCATTTAGGTTATATTCATAACTCGCAAAATTTGAATGATGTGTTTCAATATCTAACCAACTATAAGCACCTCACCCAATAATATTAATGTATGAGAGTGAGATCATGCATGGCATAACGTTATTTATATCCAATTAATGAATTGTGTAAATAATTTATTAAGAAAATATCATTTTCTAGTGTCTTCCATAGAATAAAATTAAAGCATAAAAGCATATATATTGAATAGCTGATCATTTATGACAACATTCATACAAATTGATTGCGGCTGAACAAATCTATACTGTATGAATTAATATGCATTAATGGACTATTCAATTCTATAAGATACGCATTAAATTAAATTAAATTTATTTGTAAAAATAATTACTACTACAAATATTTTTTACATCACTATTAATTAATGCAAACACGAATACACATTTAGATTAATAAGAATTGAATTCGATCTTTAGGAATATGAATGTACTATGGGAGACAGAGAATGAATGAGAGATAAAATGGTCCCAATTTTGTGAACCATCCAATTTCTACATACTTATAATACAACAAAGAATAAAGAATAAATGTCATCTTCACTCTTAAGAAAAATAAATCAGAGAATTTAATCTTGAACATGATCACTTTTCATAATCATCTTCTATATTATCACTTTCAATATTATTTTGAGAATCACATGTGAATATCACTTTCAATATTTTTGCTAAAGGTGATCCCTTAGATGAATCAAATTTACTAGTAACTTTAATAATGGATGATTCCTAACCTAGGGGTCTAATTAACGAATAATCCATGATTATAATAGTAACTTTGGAAAGGTCAACTTCCTTTTTACTCAATTTTTTTTTTTTTATGTATGATGATGGCCTGCAAAAGATTCTTTTCTTGAGATAATAATGACCCTTTTTATATATAAAAAATACGGAAAATAACTTGAAAATAATTAGTACTCCTACGTGCTTCCCAATTTCCCATGTCCAATTGTATGTTGGGCTGTGCACGATTAACGCATTCATTTAACAACCCAAATTCTTCAAACTTCTTCAAACTGCAAAAACTATCTCTATCTTCCATTTCTCAATCTTTACAACATAACCTAATTAGTCTTCTTTTCTTCTTCTTCTTCAAACATTCAAACCACATACTGCTCTTTAATTGAACAAGGTGTGTATTTTCAATTTCATTTAGCATTTCTAACATCTAAATGTATGTAATACTTGTTATTTGGGTTAGTGGTTGCATGTTTATGCCTCTATTTTACATGATTATATTTATGTCAAACTTTTAAGTTTGATTTTTTGATTCTGTATTGCATGCTGAAATATTTATAAGTATATATTGATCATCATGTAATGCAGATATGCATACTCCATTTATGTAAACACAAAATCAAGGCATCAAGTATGTGATATCGATGTATCGTATGCTACATTCCTCGTATTCTACATGCATTGTCGTAGATATATAAAATGACATCATCAATATACACGACGTATTAACGGAGTGTGATTTCGTTTGCAGGTAATAGCAGTGTGTGGAGATGTCAACAAGAAGAAAAGAGGATGTTTCATATGTGACTGAGAAGAGAGGAATCTCTCCCTCTCATCTCAAAAGCCCCAAACCTTACAAACCTGTCTCCATAAGCAGAAGCCTCGGCTCCTCCCCATCGTCGCAGAAAGCCACTCCCAACTACCTCAAGCCGACGCTCTCGTCATTGCTCTCATGCGGGGACGCCATTAAGGAGAATATTCTAGCCCGGAGGAGGTCATTCGACAAGCCCCCCTCCCCAACCCCAACGACGAAACCAAGGGGCTTCTCGCCCACCCGGTCGTTACGGTCCTCCTCGTTCTCCGGGAAGACCGGTAGGGCAGTTAGCTCGCCCAAAAGCGACCGGAGCTTGAAAGGGACAAGGGAGGCTAGCAAACAGCATCTGTATGCTAGGGCTGTGGGCGGTCTCAAGAAGAGCGCCTCCTTTGCAAGTAAAAGTGCTTCGAGAAAGAAAGATCCATCGGATCATATAGAAACTAACATTGCTGGAGATGAAGAAGATCAAGTGGTGGGGAATCTAGAACTCGAGGATGAAAGCCACAACAAGGCTGATTCTCCGACAGCGTCTGAGGTGCTTGATGCTGATGGTGGTGACGCTTCTGAGGTTGAAACGTCCCCTATGACCTTGGAACAGCGTGACGCCAGCAATGGGGAGGCCGAGAGCCCCACAATTTGTGAAGAAAGTGATGACAATGTGCCTACAATTGAGTCTCCTACACTTTTAGGACAAGATGATGCTGATCCTTTGAGTGAAGTGGATGATAGCACTACTAATCCTGATCACAGTAAGCCCGACGAAGACGAGGGAGAAGAGGCGAAAGAACTGGATGTGAAACTCGAAGGCGAGGCAGGAGAGGTGCAGAAGGGGGTAGGTGAGGATGGCGGAGAAGCAGCGCCAAGACTGTCTCACGGGAAGAAGGACGTGGGACTCTCCAACAACGTGATCGAAGAGATGACCCGTGAGCAGAGGCGGAACAAGGTGAGAGCGCTCGCTGGAGCGTTTGAAACCGTCATATCCCTGCAGGAGCATAAGTAGCCACAGCTCAGAAAGTTGAAGCAATGATGAGTTAAATATGGTTTGCATGTCAGTTGATTGTGTTGAAGCTCATGATGTTGATGTATGTGCTTTTGTTTTTGTAAGGTTTTCAGTTAGCACCAGTTGATCTGTACAAAAAACTACTGGGAAATTTTGGAGGAGTCCAAGCACATCTTTTGTCTGATTGTAATGCAAAAAAATTGGATTGTCAGTTTGTCACAAAATACAATTAACAGAAATAGGAATCCATATAAAAATTGTTATCGTCATTAACTATACATTTTTAATTTGATTTTAATGTATGATTTTCTTATGGGGAAAGGAAGAAGCAAAATACGCGGAAAGTCGAACAAAAGCGTCAAAGGCGTGTGCACATACATTGAATTATTCAGTGGGGCACGAAGTTGCGTATCTGGAAATTAATTGCTTCAAATCGGATTTCATAGTAATTCTCCTTTTCTAGATTATTCCAGAAAAGAATCCCTCTTTTCCCAATCCCCTCTATATAAACCGCAATTATCCGATCTTCCAACCGCTCGAAACAATTCATTCCAACAAAAATCAATCAATCAATTAATCAGCCAATCAAAACCGTTTAATTTGAGCGGAAGCAAACGTTAAATCAGTAGAGAGAGAGATGTGCCTGGTGTTCGTGTGCGACGAAGATGAGAGGGTGATTGGGCGGCAGGCGGCGCCCGGAGCGTGTCCTTACTGCGGCGGAATGGTGCAGGCTTTGGATGTGCAGAGCAACTGGAGATTCTGCTTCGTGCCGCTCTATTTCAAAACCAAGCGCAAATTATACTGCTCAATCTGTTCAAGGCGTTTGGTCGCCCAATAACCAATTCCTCTTCATTTTTCCTTTTTCTTTTGTCACTTATAACTTATACTACCGGTTTCCTTTAGGACTGAGGATTTTTTATGAAGTTAGGACTGTATGGATATTGTATATATATAATTGTATGGATATTGTAAGATTATTGTTATACTTATATTTTATGTAATTATGTTTTTTTACAAATGCATGATTATTGTTTTTCTGTATGTTTATATTGCTCATGCTTGGAAATGTTAGTTTTCATAGTTCAAATAATTAGCATGAATTAATCTACAAATATACTAGATTACAAGACTACAACAAGAAACTTCTTAAATTCATCTCACACGCATATGAAATATGAATAATACAATAGTACTCGTATAGCTATAATCTACTACAGTTTTTCTACTATCTCCTGATTTATGGGTTTTTTTGTGTGGAGGGGGATTATTATTTGGATTTCCCAATTAACAGTTTAGAGGCAAATACAATCATCTATTTTTTAATTAGGATGAATAATGCTTCCTATTTATTTAATAATAATAACTACTACGCTGTTACACATTGACAACAACAATAATGGGAATCTTGCAACAAAAATTGAAGTGGTAGCTCGATATAAGCAAGAAACTCATCTAAATTCATTAATGAAAAAAGATTGAAAATCTGGGTCTCATCACTTACAGAGCTTGAGCTTTTTGAAAAATGATGATACAGTGGATTTCGGGCAAGGCTTTGTAGCGAGGCAAGTAGCAAAGTTCTCAGGTTGTTCTATCCACAGCTTATGAGCGACGCCACCAGCTTTTAGCTTCTCCGACAAGTTTAATAACTGAGTTTCACCCTTTACTTCAAGAGTGACCTGCATTTACACAAAGAAAAGTGTGGTTAACAAAAGATAATAAATTTGCTAAAGATGAAGTTGGATACTAAAATGACAATGCCAGTCTTTGCTCCTTTGCTCGAGTATACATCTAATTCATTCATAGTAATATGAAGTTCTGTTTCAAATCAAGAACTCTTTGTAGTATTAGGCAACGAGTAGTTTACTTAACAGGTCTGTATAATTTACAAAAGCTGATTATATCATCCACATACAGAGCAGTTTGCAAATGGTTCAATAAAAGATAGAACATATTTCACCTGTTCACCAGGTTCTATTCTCAGCTAACTGATCGAGAAGGATTATACATTTATACTGCATATCAATGTGCAATTAATAATGAGTACACTGACTCCACGATGAATCCTGAACTCCATCAAGCTCCTAGGCTTATGTGCGTCTACATATGTGGACCAAAGCACACACACTGCACTCGCTCTTACCAGTTCCTTCAACCGAAACTCATAAACATTTTACTCCGTACAAGGTATATTCAAATCCCTAATTACCTATCCAATTACTCCACAATATATAGTTAAGTTATGACAAAACCTGAATAGCAGCTTCCCTAGCTTGTGAAGCTTTTAATGGTCTCACTATCCAAACTCATCTTAGAATCATTAGATTACTTTCAAATGGCACGATAATATGGAGTCAATTGATTAACTCCTCAAGATCCACTAACCAGTTATTCTCATCAAGTCAAATGTTGCTCTCCACCAAACAACAAACTAGACAGCTAACAACACACATCTTCAGCAAAATAAAATGACTTCTCTACTAATCTAGCATAGAGCGAAATTAACCAACGCGAAGCATCAATTAAGGAATTATTAGCATCGGCATCAACAACAATTGGGTAATTGAATTAGAAACTAGTAACCTTGTGCATAGAATCGAGATTGGGAGGAGAGCAGTAGGAGAGAGTGTCTGGATCATCCTTATGAGTCCAAATCGCGGCGACGGAGGCATGGCAGCCCTGTGTTACCACGCTCCCCAGCGGCCACGTGTCGATTAGGTCCCTCCGCAGCACGATGTACTGCACCACAGTGTCCTGGGTGGTAGCGGCGGATTCCGCCGGTGCGTTCGCGGAAGCCGGCGACGACGAGTCCATTCGAGCGGCGGAGCGGAGAAAGACGGTGCTCTTTTGAGTGATTTTAGCTGTCCGGGTGTGAAAACTCGGTTTTAAAAGAGGGAAATGGAGCATTATCGAGGAAGCCATTTTTCCCTCTCTGGAATATAGAAAAGTTGGAAAATTGGATTAATATTCGCTTCATGGATTTAAAAATTTAATATTTTCATTATCATAGTATTATTTTATTTGAATTTCACCTCAAATTAATCAATTAAAATGTTTTAAAAAATATTTGAAAATATAGAATTATTTGGACCATAAGAGCATCTCCAACCCTTCCACTAAACTCAAACCTATTTTAGTGTAAATCTCACACTAAATATTAATTTTACTCCAACCATTTACACTAAACTCAAACTTAAAAGAATATTCTCTATATTATGCTTTTTTTACTCACAAAATTTGAAAAAAATTTAGGTTTTGGTTTAGTGTAAACCTAAAGATAGATATTTTTTTCTCAAAAACCAAAAATAAGATTGGTTTTTTAGTACTATTGGAGCTAAATACCTATCTCATTTTAGGTTTTAGTGTACTATTGGAGATGGTCTAAAACAGCAATATAAGTTATGCACTAATACATAATTGCATTCAAATTAAGAGAAGAATATTCAAACTACTCAAAAAGAAATAAATTTCAAATGAAAGGTCACAAAATCCAGCATGCACAGAGACAACGTTCATATTTACTAATGTTACTTGTTTCCTTCCACGAAGGAATTCATGTAAAAAAGGTAAAAACACTTGCCCTGTAAACGGACTTCAAGACTCTTTCATTGCAAGTTAGCTGTGCAGTACTTGAGCGTCATTCCATCAACAATCTCTGTCGCGTTTTTCTTCTCGAAAGTACTTTGAAATATCAGCATCCAGACTGCAATGAACTTCCTCTGCAGTAATATACTAGAAATCAGGAAATTAAGGCTCAAAACAAAGTTAGTTAAGTGAAGATCACTTTATTAAGCTGCTGCATGCTTCATATGGCAGCGCCATTCTTGCTTGTGCTGGGTAAATCTTCACTCGTTTCAATTATACTCGTATCCTCAGCAGTTCCTTCGCTTGTCAATTGGCCATCAATATTTGTTTTACCTGCTGCAGAATCAATGTTATCACTTTTGCAATCCTATAATCAACTGTAGGTCTAGGCATTCATGATTTACCTTGTTCTACTTCTAAGGAAGGTAAAGCTATTCCATCACTTGTTGCTCGACTGACTGGTTCAGACACGGAGTCAGAAGCTTTATCTCCCCCTGTGTTTTCTTGCAGTGCATTACCAGAAGAGGAAGGTTGACTATTTCCAACTTCTTCCGACTGATTGCCCGACGCCACTGGTCGATTTTCATGTTCTTGTTCCACTGGAAGACAACCAGAGACTCCGGCCTGATCAGCAAGTTGATTGCTTTTACCAAGCTCTTTTTTCTCATTACCTAATGTAGATACGACTACATCAACCGCAGTTACAGGAAGTTTAGCAGATGGATTGGGCAATGCAGGCACTGCAGCACTTTCCTTTACAGATATTGCATTCAACACTGGGACAGCTCCAGTGGGACTAAGAGCTGCTGATGCTGCGGGTTTTGTTGAGCGACTTTGTGCTGGCTTAGCTTCCCCAGTTTCTAATATGTTTGGTTTAGGAGCAGAGTAAGTGGAAATCGGTGCTTTTGCAAGACCATTACGAATGAAATGCACATTACTCGGAAGTTGATGGCCAATGCTTCCGGTTGTGATATGCACAACATTTTGAGATCGTGCAGCCTCAATTAGTGAAGAAGCATCTGTAGGAGTAGCTATGCGAGCCCCAGCAGCAACTGCAGCAGCTTTGATCATTGAGTCTGTGTCAGATATTGGGTTCACAGAAGGCCGACTAGCCAGCATCTGGGGTTTTGAAGGCCCTACTCTGGGAAATGGTTGATCTGCTGGTGATGCAGAGGCTTTTGGAGGTTGATGCTGAACTTTTATTCCAGCTGCAAGAAAAAAGAGAGTTATGAGGCGTACTAATCGATATGTACTAAACGTTACATATTATCAAGGTATCTTTCCTACAATGTACCAACAATCCAAAGAGTGATTTCTAAATGGATAATCAGTTGGCCGTGTACAGCTCGAAGCAGTTGCTAAATACACATATAGAGAAGATTACCAGCAGCCTTGTGGGAAACAGACTTCAAGTTGTCGCTCATAGGCCTATCTAAAGCTAGGTTCATGGCTCGATGTGCAGCTGCAAGTTGAGTTTCAGGAGGTTGTGAGCTGGTACTACCCTTTGTATTGCCTTGCTTTTTCCTAAGAATGTACCACCTCTGCACAAGTCCATTTCATTCAATAGCTCAGCAACATAAACTTTTGTACACAATTATGAATGGCATGCAACTAATTATTGAATAAACGAGGAGACCTAATCAATATCAACAAATACCAACTGAAACCCATCCTCCATAAATTAACCAGAAAAGATATTCATCTAATATACATTGCAGATAACACCAAAAAGAATGCACAGGTTAGTAACAGAATAGTTAAATTGCTAAAAAAGAAACCAATACTACGAAGAGGCTCTGATCGACAAATAGCATAAAAGGAAAAACATTTGACAATCACTTGATGCTCTCTAGACTGGATAGAAGTTATGATGCATAAAATATAAGAAACAAGATGGAATACGTGAGATAGCTCTGATGCTGTTCTGTCATTTTTAAAATCCCCTCTAGCAATATTTTCCCAATTTCGTTCGCCATGGTTTTGTACAGAAGCAGTGAGTTTTGTGTCCTCTTCCAAAGTCCAACTCCTCCGTCTTTTTCGAGAAGGCGGGTTCACTTCTGTTACCTCATCATTAAGCCTTTTTTCACCACTTACTCCTGAAGACAGTGGTTGTTTTGGTACAGAAACAGAGATTGTAACATTTTTCGTCCCCCTTATTATATCCGAAAGATGTGAGTCATCTGAAGAAGCACACACAGCCTTTGTGTTAGGTATATTAATAGTCAACGGAGCCTCAATAGTGGAGTTGTTTGGGGGCTGAGGATTATTTGGATAGCCAGAAGCAATTAAAACCTGTCCCAAAAGAATTTACATTAGAACAAATATAATAACAATATGTTTGAGCTTGATGCCTTCACAAGATCAGTAAACCAACGCAATATGGAGCTTATGAGATGGCTCGAGTTCAGGGGCATATAGATAATTTACGAGACTTTCGTCTAATCCAACAACGACCACATCGAGGACAAGCAGCATCTAGTAATTTAGTGATGAATAGCATAACTATTAACTACAACAAGACACCAATTTCATAGTGGACGGTATAACCAGCATAGTATTTTTCCAAATAATTAGAAAGCAAACTAAAGTTCAATAGTCCATCACTGAGTAACATGCAACAGACACTCCATAATTATCATGTCAAAACACATAAATCAAATCAACTAAATCGTAAATATGTCTTAATCCCAACATCAAAGACTTCATTGTGTGCGTAATTATCATGTCAAAAACACATTCATCAAATGCTTGGTCTGTATATTTTTCGAAACACAAGGATACCACTGTATGGACATACATTAACACACGCTGCAGCTTCCACCGAAGCTTCGCGGCCGACAGCAGGCAAAGGCTCCACCTCATGCTCTAAATCACTGTCATCATCCTAGAATCACAAGATACAAAAGTTACACTCAGAACTGCCATCTTTTAGATGTAACACCAGTGAAATTCCCCCTTCTAACAAGTTTCAGGGATTGCATAATCTTCATACATAAGAAAAGTAATTGAATTTCATCCAGTAAAAAAACCAGCATTAAAACAAGCAAGCAGCAACAAATTGCACACAATTTACAAATTGTATGAACAGATTAAAAAAAATGAGAAGGAATTTACTGACGAGGGGCTCAGCATCGTTGTCAAGATGATCAATTAGGGGTTCGCCGTAAGTGAGGTGGCGCCACAGCATTTGGTACTCCCGCGCGCCGGAAATTCCAGTGGCGGAATTCTTCACCACCTCGCGCCAGTTAATCTTCACTCCGGCGGCGGCTTGATCCACCTCTTGCAGCAAAGCGAGGACCGTGTTCAAGGAGTATCTAATCGTAGACATACGGAATAAAATACCGAAATAGAAACCGATAAAACTCTTATTTTCACTATGTTACCTCTGCAAGACGGCGGACATGTCATCTTCGCTGATAGTGCTCTTCTTCGATTTGTCCACCATTGAAGCAAAAGTGTTATTGCTTTCTTCAGTGAGAGTGGTATAAAATGTAATGGACGTTTCAGAGGGAGAGACAAACGGGGAAATAGTTACTCAATATTGTTAGATTTATACATATTTTAGCTGCTATTTTTATTCTCTGTAACGAATTTGTGCAAGTCAGATTATTGTTGAACGATTTGGATTTGCTATTTGTTAGGCATAATTTAATCGTTGTTAGCTTATCATGAATCGTTTATATTTATTTAAGAAATAAATACTCTCTTTCTTGTTGGTACGAGCGTATTTTTTAAAATTTGTTACGAATAATGGATTAAAAATTAGTATAATATGAGATTTATTTTTTATATTAATTTAATAATAAAATAAGAGTGGAGTGAGTTGGTGGAGTGTAGGATAAACTTATCATATATTATTGTGAATGGAGTAAAATTGCAAAATATAACTCTAATTGTGGAATAGATAGAGTATTTATTACGTTTAATAGATAGTATAAAATGTAAAAGAGAATAAACAAGTAGGGGGAATATAGCAGAGAGTGAATAAAGTAAAAGAATAAAGTAAGTAAGAAAGATTGAAGTAAGAATAACAAAAATGTTTATTATTATTCCCTCCATCTCAAGCCTCAAGGTAATTGAGGCATTTATTTTGTAGCACTGAATTTAAGAAATTGATTTGTTAAAAGTTAAAATGGAGAGGAAAGTAAGAGAAATGAAGAGAGAAAGTAAAGTAGACGTGGAATAAAGTTTTTACAAAAATGAAATAGCTCAACAAACTTGCGACAAACAAAAAAGGAATATAACTCAATTACTTTTGGATAGATGATACTCCCTCCGTTCCTGAAAATTTGTCATATATTTTTTTTTCGTCCGTCCCTAAAAATTTGTCATGTTTCACTTTTACCATTTTTGGTAATGGACCCCATATTCCACTAACTCATTCTCACTCACATTTTATTATAAAACTAATATATAAAAGTAGAACCCACATACCACTAACTTTTTCAACCCACTTTCTATTATACTACCTCCGTCCCCCAAAATTTGCTACATTTTGACCCGACACGGGTTTTAAGAAATGTAATGGAAAGTGAGTTGAAAAAGTTGGTGGGATGTGGGTCCTACTTTTAAAGTATTAGATTTATAATAAAATGTGAGTATGAATGAGTTAGTGGAATATGGGGTCCACTACCAAAAATGATAAAAGTGAAGTGTATCAAATTTTCAGGGACGCACCGAAATGGTAATATGTATCAAATTTTCAGGGACAGAGGTAGTAATTCTTAAACCCATGTCAGGTCAAATAGTGACAAATTATGGGGGACGGATGGAGTACTATATACAGAAATGACTCAACTATGAGGAAACTTCCTACAATGAAAAAATATTCAACTATGATAGAACTTCCCAAAATAACTTTCTACACCACTTTTCCTATTCATGGACGAGGAAAAGTGGTGTAAGAGATCCATTCCGAAATATGTCAACTTATTAGTAGTGTATTAGGAAACGTAGTATGCAATTTTTTTCTTTTATTAAAAAAGATCTTTTTTCCTAACAACTTGCAACCATATCAATTATTCAAATTTGAAATGGAAACAAAGATATAATGATTTAAAATGGTCATTTATCTATAAATACATCAACTTTTGATATTTTCTGATTTTTCCTCTAATTTTAATATTTTATTCTAGATATAAAAATTATTCTAACTTTTTTTTTTAAAAAAAATAAATTTTCTTTAAATTGAAGACGTTGTTTGAACAGAAGTAAGTAATTTGTTTGTAAATACATAGACTTTCGAATGTGTCTAGAAGTTTATCTGAACTTTGTTTGAAAAGAAGTAAGTACTTAATTCGTTTGTAAGAGCATCTGCAATGGGAACGAATGTCCCGACGGACATCAAAAAACACCTCCTAGTGTCATAAGGATATCCCACTGCACTGCCACGTCATAAGAACATCTCACTGTACAATAACGGACATTGCAAGGACATCCCGGCGGACATCCACAATAATAAAAATTCACAAATTCACAAATTCACAAATATGCAATTTACGGAATTAAAAGTTCAACGAGCTGTATATATAGAATTTTTTTTTTTAAATAAAAAATCGGGACGTCTGTCGTGGCACCGCAATAGCGGACATCGCCGGAAGGCCGCGGATACCTCACTTCCGCCGGAGACGTTCGCGTCCGCCTCTCCCGACCCAATGGTGGATGTCCTGCGCGGATGCCCGACACGTTGGTCCGACGTCCGCCGGGACATCCGCCATTGCAGATGTTGGGGATGGGTGGTGCGCACCCGAACTCCACATTAGTATGATATAGTCCGCTTTGGACAAAGCCCTCGCACTTTTGCTCTTGGGGTACTCCCCAAAAGGCCTACCACATGTTATAGGTCACCAGGTCACCACATGTCTTGGTCGAGACCACGCAGAGACATTGGAGAACTTGCAAACACAACCACCAAACTCCGAGCCACACAGGCCCAGCCCTGAACCAGGGCTCTGATACAACTGTTGGTCCCCGAGCCACACAGGCCCAACTCTGAACCAGGGCTCTGATACAACTGTTGGTCCCCGAGCCACACAGGCCCAACTCTGAACCAAGGCTCTGATACCACTGTTGGGGATCGGTGGTGCACACCCGAACTCCACATTAGTATGATATAGTCCGCTTTGGGCAAAGTCCACATGGTTTTGCTCTTGGGGTACTTCCCAACAGGCCACATACTAATGAAATTAGGGTAGCCCATTTATATGCTTGCAACTCTTGTCCATTCTTCAATATTTGTCCTCACAGCAGATGCTCTAAGTACATAGACTTTCAAATGTTTCTCGAATTTTAGCTTACTTTGAAATTTTTTAGAATATTCCTCTATCTTTGATATTTCTAGAAGAGTTCTTCTATAAATAGAAGTGGCTTCCTTTCCTCATTTCTGAAGGAGCTCTTCTATAATAAATTAATTTTACTTCTTCTATCCCAAGATAAGCGAAACACTTCTACTGGACACGAGATTTAAGAAATTCATATTTAAAGAGTTAAAGTAGAGAGAGTAGAGTATGAGAAAGAGAAAAAGTAGAGAAGTAAAGAGATAATACTGTAGGTAGAAGAAAGATGATTTTATTGTAAAATGAGAAATGACATGAGTATATCGTGGAATAAATAGAGTATAAAGTTTTTTCCTAGATGTTAACGGTGGAAATGTATGTATCTATAAAATCTTAAGATATACGGAGTATTTATTTAAGGAGAGACAACAAAGGAAGATTTGTTATATTGTTCGATTTATTAGATATTTTAGCTTCTATTTTTATCTTCTGTAACTAATTTTTGCAAGTCTAATGAATATAGAACGAACATAAATTTTACTAGTACTATACTAGATACTTAGAGCTTTTGGCTTTGCTATTTGTTTGGGTTACTTTATTATTGTCGTCAGCTTATTTGGATTGATTTATATTGTCCGATAATTATGTTTTACTCCCTCATAGTTAAGGCTGTAAATTTAGTTCTCGGGTTTTGGGTGTACCCGATCCCAACTCGATACCTAGCGGGTTTTGAGTACCTGAAACTCGAAATTATGGGTTCGGATATTTGGTGTAAGAACTTTTCAGATTTTAGGTGTCCGAAACCCGTATTTAGTACCGATTCATACCTATTTATGGATATTATTTATGTTCTTTCTTGTTAATTTGTTATGTCTTCAATATACAATTATGTTTTCTCCATTTTATTTAAATTTTCATTAATAAAATTTTAAAATGTTTATCATAATCTCTTTTGAATTTGACTTATGCCAAAACTTTCTTTTATTTAAAATTAAGTAGTGTCATGTCTATTATACTACTCCATATTTAGAGTCTTTGAATCATAGTAATAAGAAAACTAAAATATTGAGACCATGTTTATCAGCAACCACTCAACCCAACCCAACCAACCACTTTTTCAATATTTAATTCATTTCTATCTCCTCCACATCATCTTCCACATCATCAAGATTCATCCAACCCAACCACCCACATTTTCTTGGTTTATCAATGACCACCCAACCACACTATTATATATTTATTTTTACATTATTTTTTAATATTATTATTAATACATGAAATACTTATTATTATATATTTATAGGAAAACGTAATAAATGCCAAACTAAAAATTATAAAAACAAACAAATAAAAAATATACATTACAATAATTGAAATATGAAATTGAAAATACATAATTGGTGCCCATACATAAGATGAAAACTAGACATTCAATTGCAATTGCCGAATTTTGCCCATATATGCTCAACCAAATCATCTCGCAGAGCTTTGTGAGCTTCTCTGTTTTGAAGTTGGGCTTTGTTTTTCATGTAAGAAGCTAGACTCACAATCCTATTCATAGAATATATGAAATCATTATTCGCATCTCCATCTTCATTCTCACGACTACTTTGTCCAAATCGATCTTGAATAAATTCTGCTGGATCACAATAATTCGAATATGTGCTTCTTTCATCTTCCACTATCATATTGTGCAAGATTATGCAAGCAATCATTATTGTCCCCATAATATCACGATCCCAAATAAGACATGGACATTTGATAAAAGCAAAATGAGCTTGCAAGACACCAAAAGCTCGCTCAACATCTTTTCGCGCAGACTCTTGATGTCGAGCAAACAACTTGTGCCTCATCGTTTGTGGACCTGGTATAGATTTGACAAATGCCGCCCATTGAGGATATATGACATCAGTTAGATAATATCCCATATTTTTTTCGTGGCCATTTACCATATGTAATTGACCTTCGGTGCTCGACCTTCCAAAATATCATCAAAAACAGGAGATTGATCAAGCACATTAATATCATTTCTCGAACCTGGAGTTCCAATAAAAGCATGCCATATCCACAGATCTTGAGATGCTACTGCTTCCAAGATGATTGTCGGACTCCCGCTTCTTCCGGCATATTGTCCAGCCCATGAAGTTGGACAATTCTTCCATTCCCAATGCATGCAGTCAATACTACCCAACATGCCTGGAAACCCACGTTGTTCTCCAATATGCAGAAGTCTTGCCAACTCTTCTTCATTGGGCTTTTGCAAGTACTCATCGCCGAAGTTAGAAATTACACCTTCAACGAACTTGATGAGAGATTTGCGAAAGAGTTGTGCGCTCATTCTCAAATATTCGTCGTGCAAGTCGACCGCCGCCCCGTAGGCCAACATCCTCATCGCTGCTGTACATTTCTAAATTGCAGACATACCAAGTCGACCGGTAGCATCACGCTTTTGCACAAAAAATTTGTCGGTGTCGACGAGCTTGTTCATTATTTTTTCGAACAAAGGTTTTCGCATGCGATACCTTATTCGAAAAAAATCTGGAGGATAGATTGGATCTTCAGCAAAGTACTGCTCAAAAATAATATCATGACCCTCTTCGCGTTTCCTTTCAATGTATCTCCTTTTAGCTCTAGTCGTCTGGCTTGTAGGTTGTGAAGACAAGGTTGTTGGCCAAATAGCTATATCCTCGATTAGTTGATCGAGTTGCTGATTTTGTTCAACAATTTTTTCTTCCCATTCATTGTCTTCGAGAAGATTGAAAGCTTCAAAATTAGAACTTGATGACATTTTTTAGTAAGAGTTGGCTCAATAATCGTGAGAGGATTTGTGTGTAATTTTCTTGAAGCATATAAGTAAATATATAGAAGTAATTTATTGAGCATAGGATTCCACAACTATCATTTGTGATCACATGTGATATCCTTGGATTCCACCACCAGTTGTTAAAAAAAATGACTTGTAAATGTAGTCATACTTAGATTTTCGTGATCACATGAGTTTCTATTAGATTCCACCACCACTTGTGATGGAGAATGGCTTGTCATTTAGTCATATTTCCATTATTCATGATCACATGGGTTTCTATTGGATTCCACCACCACTTGTGAGTGGAAAATGACTTGTCATGTAGGCATACTTCCATTATTCTTGATCACATGGGTTTCTATTGGATTCCACCACCATTTGTGAGCACATTTTATCTATTCATGCTTTGATTGAAGGGCTTATCACATAAATTGGAAATTACATAAGCAACAAAAATTAAAGGTTACATACTAAGCAACGGAAATTGGAGATTACATACTAAGCAACAGAAAATAAAAGTTACATACTAAGCAGCGAAAATTGAAAATTACATACTAAGCAACAGAACTTGAAAGTTACATACTAAGAAACACACATTGAAAATATATAAACTACGATCACTTCCCAAACAACTCTGCTATTAGAGCGCGTTTCAGATCTTCTTCTTCTGGAGTTAAGTCCCTCCTAGCCATCAACGGAGTAAGGATAGCTGCCTTGATCTTCCGTTCCTGAATATCACATTCCCTTTCACGTGTGACTCTCATTTCACGCAGTGCTGCAGTGAAATCATTAGGAATTGTATATGATGGTGTTGCAACTTCTTTGCCTTTTCTTTTAGCCTTAGCTTTAGCCTGATCTCTCCCAATAGGACGTTGCAATGTAGAAGAACGACTCTCAGGAGTGGAGTCGATTTGAGGTCCTCCTTCCTCACTAGTCTTCGACCTTTTTGAGCTCCCACGACTTTTTTCAAGACTATCTTCATCTGGCTGGAAACACATTGAACCAGTGCTATTCAATTTCAATTCCCACTTGGGATTGTATCTCATCACCTCCTCAAAAACCTTATGGTGAGTAAACTTGTTCTTACCATACAGTTGTTGAGCGGTTTTCTCAATGTCCTCTTTAGATTGGCCACTCGTAGCTCGATCATGCGCATGTTTGTATGCACCAATCCACTTTGAGACATTTGCATTGATTCGTTTGTAGCGTTGTCTCAATGACTCCGTACTTCTTGGTTGGCCCATTGTTGGATTTTCTTTTCTTGTTTGCTCATACAGATCAGTAACATTTTTCCACAGATGGAAACTAGTTTGGTTGGTGCCAACAATTGCATTTTTGCTGAAGAAAGACCAAGCAGACATTAATGTCATGTCTTCTTGCTCACTCCAACCATGTGGAGTGTTTGAAGCACTCGTGTTGGTTTTTGATTTGTCTTTGCTTGACGGTTGGTTTTGAACTGGACTTTGAAATTGATTAGAACTCGGAAAATCATCAAATCTAGGGAAATAATCTTGGGAAGGATCGAAATTTTGAGAAGGATTGATGTTTTGGGAAATATTGAAATTTAGGGAACCGGAGAATATCTCATCATCCTCCATAGTTAACAACAAAGGAAACAAAAAAAATATGAAATTGTATGAAACAAGAAGGATTATAGGAGTAGGAAAGATGATTTTTTTTTTATGCAAAACTATAGCAAATGTGGTCTCTATTTATAGAGGAAGAAAAATTATGAATTTTGATATAATTTTTATAATTTTTGAATATAATATGTTAAAGATATATAAATTTTAAAAAATATATATATCAACCAATGAGATTGTGCCATTTGGCACAATCTCATTGGATGAAGGGATGAAGACCAAGCGGTCGGTGGTTGGGGTGAAAGAGGCCACGGTCTTGGTGAGAGAGAGACCGCTCCATCAATTTTCCTTTTTTTTTAAATTGCAAATGAGGTGGCGGTCGACCGTTTCCACCGATAAACGTGGTTTGAGATTGAAGTTTGAACTTTTAACAATAGCCAATAAGTTATTATGTTATTTTTATTTACTCCTATACTTATCTCAATATAATTAATTTAAATAGATTAAGTTTTAAATATAATGTTTCGGGTTTACAGGTACCCGATTAATTGGGTTTGGGTACCCGCATCGGGTATTAAGGTATCCGAATTAACATACGGATTGGGCATTGGGTATGATATTTTACAGATTTCGGGTTTTGGTACCCGTGCGTACCTGAATTTGCAGGCCTACTCATACTTGAGATAAAAAAATTTTAGCACAAAGTTTAAGAAATAGTACTATTTATTATGTTAACAAGATAAGGTTGTGTACAATTAAGATTTTTTAAGCCTAATTGAGAATTGAGATGCATTATCAGCCACTGATTTTTATTAAATGAGTGGTTCAGAATTTGACACATGAAAAATATTTTTAGATTAATTAATTATGAAAGGGCAGAATGGTAATTTCATGTGTTTAATTAGGGTTGTTTTATAAAAGGTCACAATTTGCCCCCGAATCCCATCTAACCCTCTGCCATTGCAGCAACCTACGCCGCCGCAATGGACGAAATCACCGCAATCTACAAATCCATGTCGACGCAGCCGTCCATCGTGCAAGTCGCGGCAGTGAATTCCGTGCTCTAGACCGTCGAAACTGAGCAGCACCTCCAGCTAGACGAGATCTCAAAGAAGAAACAGCCTCCGCCGCAGGGCATGCTGCCGGAGCTCTTCTCCGTGCTGCAGGAGGTGAAGAGAGCGACGGTGTCGTTCCGTAGCCATCAGCAGTGCAAGGAGGCGGTAGAGGTGGTGGAGCTCTATCGGATTCTCCAGGTGTTTGATGAATTGATTCAGAAGGCTTCGTCGCTAGTCTCGGGGCACCCCTTTCTGGAGGAAGATGGAAAAGATGATGATGACTATGGAGAGGGCGAGATCGTTGAGGAAAAGAGTGTGGATTCTATTGATGATGATGATGATGTGCAGAGCCGTAAAATAGTTGTTATTTTTTAATTACAAGAATTGTTTTTCAGTTGTTGACACTATATACAAGTTGTTGACAAGCTGTTGATATTTGATATACAAGCTGTTGACATTTGATATGCAGGCTATTGACATGTGTTGAATGATCATGATGCCAGAACTTGTGCCTAATAAAAAAATTAAGATAAAATAGTTGTTGGTTTCTAATTGCAAGAATTGTTTTTGTGTTGTTGACACTTTATACAAGTTGTTGACATATTTATACAAGTTGTTGACATATTAATACAAGTTGCTGAACTGATTGACATTTGATATATTTTATATATTGTTATGTTGACATTTTAATATACAAGCTATTGACAAGCTGTTGACATTTTTCTATAAGTTGTTGACATTTGATGTACAGGCTATTGACGATAATACCTTTTAGTTGACATAATCTACTTGCAGTTGACATTTCAAAAATGTTGTGGATGAGTGGCTAAAAATACATCTCAATTCTCAATTAAGCTAAAAAATCTCAACCTAACAGGACCCTAACTAGATATATAAAAATGTAAAAGGGGGAAAATATGGAGTAGAAGGAATGTAGTAGTAGAAAATGAATAAAATAGAAAGAATAATTTAAGAGTAAAGTAAAAGTGTGAAAAGTGTTAATTATTACTCCCTTCATCCCAAGGTAATTGAGACATTTATTTTGATCACGGACTTGATTTGTTAAAAGTTAAAGTGGAGAGAGAAAAGTAACAGAGATGAAAGAGAGTAATATAGAGAAGGAATAATTTTTTTACCAAAAAAAAAAAACTCAACTAACTTGTGACAAACAAAAACGGAATACTACAATTTAACTACCTTGGGACGAAGGGAAATGACTCAACTGTGAGCAAACTTCTCACGATAAAAAAATGACTCAACTATTTTGGGACGTCTATCAAAATTAGACTAATTCTGAAAATAAAACGTCTTAAACCAATACTAAACCTCCACATCATTCTAAATATAAACTCATAATCAATAACACCACTTTCACCACCTTTTTCCTCACTTTCGCTCACTTTACTAATTACACTACTTTCACCATCTTTTTCGTGAATTTCTCATCCTTTACTAATTGCGCATTAAAACTCGTGTCATTTACAACTTTATTTTTATTTTATTTATTGACGAATGTAGTCTTTTTCTCTTGTCTAGGGGTTTAATAGATTCATACTCATTTTAATACATAGTAAAAAAAATCTTCATAATAAATACAGGGATATCAATAAAGTCGCATTCATAGTCATATAATTTGTCACATTTAGGGGTGAGCAAATAAACCGAAAACCGAATACCCGAACCGAACCAAACCGAAATTTTGAAATTCGGTTCGGTTCGGTTATAAAAATACAAAAATTTCAGTTTTTCGGTTCGGTTTGGTTTGGGCGAAAAAAAAAAACCGAAAAACCGAATTATATTTTAAATATATTATTATATTTTTATTCTATTAATTTAGTATATTATATCATATATAGTATATATTCTTTTAATATATTTTTATATAATAAATATTATATATATTCTATTAATTTTATATTATATATATTTATATTCTATTAGTATATATAAAATACAATAAATTATATATATTAATATATGGTCCTATTCTAATGCTTTTAGCACCCTAATCCAAAATCAAGACTAAATCTCCACCCTTAGATTTTAAAATGAGTGGATGAGATTAAAGCTCACAAAATCTCAATAAATAGTAGACAAAATATCAACAAAAGGGTAATATCGTCATTATGTTATCATATGATAATTTTCGTGAGTGTTTTTTTATATCAACATTGTGTATTACAAATATCAACAATATGACATTGGAATATCAACACATTTTTATTGAGATTGGACATGCATAATATTGAGATTTTGCCTACAATATATTGAGATTTTTTGTTGCATTTGTTGAAAATAGCTGCTTATCAACATGTACGAAAATTGAAATATAATTTATCAAATTTCATCACCCGAACATCGTCGGAACATATGCAATTGAGATCTCGTTGGAATCCTTATTAAATTATCTTTAATTTGATATATTTTTTGCGAAAAAATAATTTAAATTGAGAGAGTTACGTAAATTTAAAGATTTGAGATGATTTTGAGGAGAGAGAAAGTAGTTAGTTATAATTACTACATATAGATTTGACATTAATACCCTTTTAATTTAATTAATAATTATTTAAATTTAAAATATATTACACTTGGCATCATATTAACCACAAGATCTTCTAATCTAATGGTTGAAAATTGGTCTCAATTTGGGATTGGTAATTAGTTAGCAATTGATTACATCCCTATTAATATATACTATTTTTTTCGGTTTTTCAGTTTTGTTTTAAAATTTCGATTTTTTCGGTTTGGTTCGGTTTTTTAAGTTCGATTTTTCAATTTTTCGGTTCGGTTTCAATTTTAGCCTAAATTCAGTTTTTCGGGTTCGATTCGGTTTGAGCGAAAAACCGAACCGAAACCCGAATGCACACCCCTAGTCACATTCATCATTCCAAAGAGTATAACAGGAAGTCGCCAAAAAAAATACACTTTTTTGCAGCACATAATTTGTCACATTCTTCGTGCTTTACTAACGAAGAATCAAAGTTCTCAAACTTCTAAACAAACTTGTCCGAAATAATAGCACAGACAGCTACAATACACATAAATATTTATTAAAGATTGCAAAATAGAGACAAGTCATGAATGAGTAGACTTAACATAAAATTTCCCTCTAAAACCCCAAGCAGCAAGATGTTCATCTTGTCAAAGGCAGCTATACAGTGACCGGAGAAGTCTTATACTGATCCACAACGGCATTGTTGAACTTCCCACTCATTCGCCTCGCCTTGAAACTGCTCCCCTGTTTCAGAGGTCTCGGAAGGAAGAGAGAATCGAACATCTTCTCGATCGACTGCACTGTGTATTTCGCGTACTTGCTCGCGCTCTGGTCTTGCTCCACCAGAGGGCCGTAGTTCTGCATGTAGCTCCGGTAAACAGGCACGATCGTCTGAACTATGGCATGGCGCGTCTTGTCCCTCAAATCCTTATCTGCAACGATCCAGCTCGCCTGCTTCTTGTACATCTCGTCAAATGCCTCGTTGAATTCTTTCAACCTCTTTTTCACCAAGTTACGAGCAGTGGCACGCCCGCCAGAGAACAAGATCAACCCCTCCCGGCTCAAAAGAGCTGGGAGCTTGCCCCAGCTCTCGCGCAAGTACAAGGAGGAATAATACCCCGTGCCCTGCTCGTGATCCCTCAACCAGGAATCTCCGAGCAGGCCACCAAGCTTCGTGTCTTTCAAATACTTGTATAGATGCCAGTGGTTGTTCATCAGGAACAGATACGACGAGGCAGGATCGTCATAACCCTTCGACCAAGTCTCCAAGTTGTGCTCTATGGCTTTAACCAAGTTCAAGAGCTCATTAATAAGGATACGTTCTTGGAACTTTTCGTGCTTCCAGCTTCTCTCGATGACTAGGGCTTGCGTGAGGATCGGTTTATAATCATCGCCAAGAAGCTTATTGCAGTAATCAGTGATGAAAGTCACCACTCTAGGGATACTACAATCTGGAGGCGGAGGCGTCTGTCTCTGCAGCTCGACCTGAACCAGAAGCTCCCAGAAAATCTCACACGCGCCTTCAATCAGCCTCTTGATAAGATCCCGAGTCAGATTCTGAATGTCAGCACACGGAGCTCCACCAAAGAGTTTATTGAAATCCAATCTAAGCTTGCTTAACGAATCAAAGATGTCGAGAAGCTTCAACATCTTGATCGGATCCTTCTTGCTTTCTGTAACCGTCTTTCCAAACTGCAGGAAGGCGAGAAATCCAGCCTGAGCAGCTATCTTAGCAAAACAGCTCTTCCAAACGTCCAACCCCATCCTTTCAAAAACATCGTTGCATAGTTTATACTCGGCCTCAAAAAGGTGTTTCACAGCAAATTCAAGATGCTTGCCCCACTGAGCAATGTACACCTCAATACTCGCCACATCATTAAACTCCGAGACAGATATCTCAAGATAATCCAAATTAAGCGCCTGCAAACTAGCCCGGACATTTGAGCTCCGCACCTCAATATAAATAGCCACGCAGTTTTCAAGCCTGCCATCAGTGATCAATCTCCCTAAAATAGCTTGCAGCTTATGAATGACAGCCACCGGTAAAGGCGATGGAGCAATGCAGGCTTGCTCACCAGGCAAAGACTGAGAAGACATTGGCAATGGAATGCTGTTTTCTGTCAGCAGCCGCCTAAACTCATTCTCTAACCTATTCACTGCAACCACGTACAGCCCCCCATCAAGACGGCCCTTCTCCTCCCCTACCTCCAATCTCCGAAGGCTATCCAGAGCCTTCTTCAAACCCGAGATATACCAATCATCCGCCACCTTATGATCCTCCAAATACTCCACTATATCACCCAACCACTGGATTGCCATCCCACAATGATCTCCCAAGAACCTCAATGCCTCTTCAAGGCGTTTGAGAACGCCCAAATACCCCTGAAGATTGTGTTGGGCATCGGACAACGACTTCTCAAGCCCATGAATGGCATCAAAAACCTTTAGAACAGCAGCTGCTGGAACCACAGCTCGGTTAATGTGGCCACCAACGGTGCTAAGGGCGTCCCGTTGAGCCCGTATAGGCCGGATAGCCACCTCCAACGTTGGTAATCTTTGATTAATCTCATTTAGCCTAGGTCCAGCCTTTTCTAAAGACAAACCTAAGGCCTTAGACTTCTCCACATTGGCTTTTAACAACTTTCTAGCAGATATCAAATTTTCAATCCCTTTATCCATAATCAATCATACACAATTACAAACTAATAAACCAACTAATTATCCCCAAAAAAGCAAAAAAAAAACAAACTATTGTTTCTGGAAACACTAATACACTAATTATTCGCTAATTATTCGCTAATTCACGCAGATTTAAACAAAGAACAGAGCAACTAATCTGGATTCTTGTAGAACTCAACTCCCATTGGTGGTGCTGAACCAACATAAACCCTCAACTAAAAATCAAAACTTTTTTCCAGAGAGAGATGAATTTGAACGGATTTTAGTGGTTTGAGCAAAAAAGGAGCGAAAATAGATCGAGTGAGTCGCTGAGAAATGGAAAGGGGAAGAGAAGTGAGTGTACCTCCTCCGTCCTGAAACAAACGGAAACGTTTGGGGGGAAGAGAGAGAGAACCCTAAATCGGGAACGGGAAAAGAAGAGGGCTTTCGGCAGATTGTCTCGCAAATCCAACGGATCGTGCTATGCTAGAGTGCTTGACAGTGTATTTGCCTTTTTCTTGTTTTGTTTGTTTGCATCTTTTCTCTCTGTTTTTTCCTTTTTTGTTTTTCTTTTTTATTTGTCTGCGTCGCTTTTATTAACCCACTTTCTCGTCATTTATAAAGTGAATCTAAGAAAATCAACGGTATCAATACTTTTATTTAACCTAAAAAAAAATTAGAATATACGACTCAATTTTCTTTTATAGTTTTAAACTAATAAAATAAAAGTGGAATAAGTTCATTAAATATGAGATCTACCTATAATTCGTATTATAAAAAATAGTACTTATAAAAGAAAGTGATAAAAAAAAAATGGAATATACGACTCAATTTTCTATTATAATTTTAAACTAATAAAATGAGAGTGGAATAAGTTCATTGAATATGAGATCAACCTATAATTCATAGTTAAAACGAATCGAAACACCTAATGGATTATAAACTATAATCATAAATTGGGACTCCTAATGACGGACAGAAAAAGTACTACTGTGTACTTATAAAATAAAATATCTAATCGAACATCTCATTATACATCTTTATGTGTTATGTTTTTTTTTTGTTCTTTTTTATTTAATTTATTTTACAATATAATATGGGGTGTTATGATTTTTTTTTGTTATCTCTTTTTTATTTACGTTTACAATATAATATGGGGCCCATTTGCCATCCTTGTATTCTCATTACTTTTTTTACTTCAAATCTTATGGTCTTGGTCTTTAAATACTTGTGGTCCTTAAACAGTTGAGTAGCCAAACTACACCACTTTTATCTCTTATCATGCGACAATTATTCTCTTCTTTATCAGTATGATGTCTTTAGAGATACTTATAGTAAGACATTTTGAAATGATTAGAGTTTTCATTTTGAAATGAATCACCTGAACTCAAATACATGCTTTCTAGTTAAGAATGGACATCATCAAAAAGGTTAATTTAGCATATTTCTCTCAATTAACTCATTTTTGCTAAAAGAAAAAGTATTTCACTTAGCATAGCAGGATGTACTAAAAGAGAATACGTCTTATTTAACCTGGGAAGTCACATAAAGAGTACAATCACTTCATTAGTGTATTGTGTTTTGTGGCTCAAGAAAAGACTCCACTTTATTTGAATATTATTTTGTGAAAAAATAAAAGATGTCCAATAAATAAAAATGTACATGTAGTAAGACGTCCAAAAATAACAAACTATAAACTATTTTCCAGTTGGATAAATTATTATTTTTATCAATTCATCATATCTTATAGAATTCAAAATTTCTCAAATTAAAAGTACATTAAATCCGAAATTGTGCCAGGAAACTAAACTACTAAACGACCCAATCTTAAAACTCATTAGCAAACCCATGGGCCGCCCTCTTAGTGACCCAGTCAAGCCCATTTTTTTATGAAATGTAAAGTTATTTAATTTTTTTTAATCATAATCCAATCATTTAATTTCTTCACTAAGAAACCTCAATTACCTAAAACAATGAAAGAAATACGTGATAAAGAAACTATAAATTAGCGCGTGTGCATTTTGCTATAAATAAATACTCCGTCCCAGAAAGATTGTCTCATTTTCTTTTTCACACTCGTTTTGCGAAAATAATAGTAATAAATAGTTAAAGTAGAGAGAGAATAAAGTAAAAGAGAAAATAATGTATAGAACAGTCTTACCTACATTATTCTTTCTCTTATTTTACTCTCTTTCAACCAAACCTATTTATTATTATTTTTGCAAAACGAGTACAAAAAATGAACTAGGACAATCTTTCTGTGACGGAGGGAGTAACCCTGTATGTCGGCAGTATTAATTTTACAATGTCCGAAATAATAATTTTTACAAAATTGTTTAATTTATATATTCATAGGCGAAATGGTCCAAGTTAGACCAATCAATTTATAAGTTGCATTGCATCAACACAAAAATCACGTTTTATTATTGAGAAGTTCGAATGAGTTTGCAGTGGATTTAATAATATTGAAATTATAAGTCAACAAGCCTTCTAGATGTCAGCTAATTAGTTAGAAAATTTTGAAGTCGTAAGTAAATTTTGTATAAACAATAAAGTGGGATGTATTTGACTTTGAATCAATCAAGTTTAGAGTATGATAATTTGAGGTCAATTATCACAGTTGTGCGCACAAACACTTGACAATATAATACTGCGTAAATTATGAAAACAAAATCGGGAATAAAATGGGAAATAAAAGAGGACTAATCTGTCTTAATTTATTCTCAACATTTTTGTCATTCTTTCTCATTAAATGGGTAGTTGTGAAGTGGTTCATAGGTTTGAATTTGATTTACACCACAAACCTAGTTGTGATTCAACTGCTCTTTATATTTGTGGGGTTCAGCTTTAATTACTTGCCAAAAATGAAAGGCGTGAATAATATGAGAAATTCTTCATTGATTGTGTTACTCCAAAGTCAGCATTGAGTGACATATAGTCATACTATGGCAAATTCTTTATAAGGGAATTAATATCTTTTTACCTGAATTTAAATCTTAATTACAACCAACCAGCATACTAAAAAAAGTTTATTTAATTGTATCTTTTGATAAGATACTAAATTTTTTTATCTATTCCCATCAGTTATTCTTATCTTGAAATCCTATTATCTCATCGTAGGATTATAATATCCGGCTATATCTCAAACTTAATCTAAAAACCGACCAAAACTCTGTCATCATCTTCATTCTCCCTCAAATTATGACCCCAACTTCAATTACAAACCTTAAATCATAGTATGACAACTTGATTTAATTAATCGACTCAAAAACAATAAAGTAATTTTATTCAATATTTCACTGTCATAAAAATATGCATTCTTTCAATCTTGATTAGTTATAGTATAAAACTATTTCACTTATATTTTTAATAATTTTTTATTGCTAATGAAATGTATGAACCTCATTCTCGATTAATAATATTTAAAAACTTCTTTTTCTATCTTTTACCATACTTTACCAATTATCTATTAATATCACTGGCATTCAAAAATATTTACTCTCTATAAAAAATAGTCTCATCTTATTATTTTGGTATATCAACAAAAATATTCTCATTTCTAAAATTAGAAAGTTATCTCTCACATACCTTTACCTACATTTTCTTATTTCTTTATTAGTGGGACTATTTTTTTAGACAGAGAAGAGTACTTTTTACGACAAAATGTAGTTTTATGATATAATTGTAGTTTTATGATACAATGAAGAAAAATTAAAGTAAGAAAAATTAAAAAAATAGAGATGGAAGTACACTTAAAAAAATTCCATTTTTAATAAAACAATTCAAAAAATAAAAAATTTCATTTATAATTTTAATGCTAGGAGGAAGTATGCATAGATGATTATTACTCTGAAATTGTATTAAATTGTGTGGCTCTATATGTGTTTTTATATGATGCCGGTCAAAGAAAGCAACTCATCACTCCAACCCATATCGTGATGTGCAGCTGTTTCCATATTCCGACACTTTTTTCAAATCTCTCAATCTTTTTGACTTTCTGCAAAGGTCTCATTTTTTTAATTCCTTATTCGTTTCCTCGATCGATTAACTTTTCTTTGCGAATCTCAAACACAAGTATCCTAAGCAACAATACAGTAGAATTAAAAAAAAGGAGAATAACCAAAATCAAATCCAATAAAAAATTTAATCCATTTCAACCAAAATTAAACATTTTTTTTCCTTTTGCTGATTCTGTCCTCTACCGCCACTACTCCTACTACCAAATTTACAACAAACTACTCTCTTTTTTCTCATCAGCCCCCCAACTCTCTCGAAATTACAAAAAGAGTCCCTCTTTTTCAGCTTTTTTTTCACTGCGACTCAAACACCACCAACTGCGCAGGCGCACCAGCGGCGGAGATCTCCTGCATCGCGCCTTGCGTGTGCCGGTGCTCCCCCTCGTACGTCACCACCAGCATCGATGGATCATCGGTTGCCCTCTCCACATGCTTTCTCGCCGGGCATCCCCTCACTGTACTGCATTTGTAGTAACCCCTGATATTCATAGAAGAATTGAATCGTTAGCAAATTTGATTCGTAGATTTGTGGAAATGTTCAATTGGAGAGTGATTGGAGTTTGGAGATGGTGCAGGGTTGTACCTTGGGTATGGAGAGCCCTTGATCGGCTTCTGCCCGTACTTTCTCCATGAGTACTCATCCGAAGGGATGTCTGCAACTTTTGAGCTAACTGCAGGAACTCTAATTACTCGTTTCACCTTGGATTTCCTGCGAATTTGCATAAATTTTGTTTAGATAATAAGATCGATTTGCAGAAGTAACACGAAGAATAGAAAAATCGCGCACACACCTCTTTTTGCAGTGGCATCGGCTAGAACCAGATGTTTTGCCGGAAATGTTATCGGAGTGGTTATGCTCACGGCATCTCTTTCCGGAGAGCGGTGGTTTGGAGGCGGAGATCGGTGGAGCAGCCGGCGTCAGAAACATACCTTTTCCGTTTGAGACGCTGCCTTCGCCGGTAATCGAAGACAAAAACGTAGACGACGAGTTTCCCGAGGTCGACACTGCCGCTGAGAGACTGAGCACGTCCTTTCCGGTCACTTCACCGCCTTCCTTCGCCGAAGGAGCGCTAGGCTTCGTGAAATCAAGCGTCAACGGCTGAGACGCCGCTGGCGGTGGAGGCGCGGGCGGCGCCGGAGACAGGGAGAACAGGCTCAGAGGTTGAGCCGGTGGAGAAGGCAGGTACTGACGCTGGACAGGAGCCGGCGGCGACGGCTGAATCTGAGGCTGCGGCTGAATCGGCGCGCGGCGGAACCTGGCGTGGCCGGTCCGGTTGAGAATCGTGATTACCTTCTTAAACTTTGAAACGGTGAAATCGGTGATTTCTCGGCAGTCAAGCTGCTGGTGATGCATCTGATTCTGCTGGTGAGAAACTGTTCGAATCAAATGCTCCATAGACTTCAAACCTGCCGATGCCGCTTCCTGAATCGCCATCTGCTCGTTGAGGTTCGTGTATCCGAGCAATTCCACTGCCATTGAACACTCTCTACGAAAATCTAAAACAAAACTCCGAAGAAAATCGAATTTCAATCCAGCTTCATCAGGATGAGAGAATGAAGGAGATGTGAATTGTGAGCAAGGAAGGGGGAAATATATGAGAGGAAGACGTGACCGGGCCAGCCGGTCATCCGGTCTAGGTCAAAATCTCTGATTTTGATCCAACGGTGGAGATTGTGTGATTGAAAACTTCAATGTGGTAGGGATAAAAGACAAATTACTGGCCTATTTTCTGTTTAAAAGTGGGGAAGGGCTGTGGGGCCCAATGACGGAAAATCTAGGAATTGCTGCTGCCAGTCCAGTTTTGAGCCCTCCACTATATTGTACAACCTCTAATCCATAGTGTACAGCTCCATAAAGCGATTTTGAGAGTAGCGCGTTTGGGGTTGGTTTGATAATATGAGATTCTCTGGGGTAGGGTTGCGATTTCTCAAAGATGGCAATGATTGGATTTCTCGTGAAGAGAGAGAGTTGGTGAGAACAAGACGAAGTAGGGATGGGGTTTATGACGTAGGCTGTGATTAATTAATTAATTATGGGGGAGATAATCTTAATTAGGATTTAGCTGTTAGAGAGTAATTAATCCAATTTATTTCTTTTTATTTGGTTGCTGGCTAATCATAAGACACGCATATCTATTTTATTGTTCATAGCATTACTATTAGAATAACGAGATTCACATAAATTTTATTTTTCATCACAAATGTGTAATTATAAGCTAGGTTAATATGTTAACAGACTGAAATTTCTATATAATTAAGACCTGTTTAATAAGTTAAGTAAACATAGATATTTATATGACTATTTTCAAGCGTTTGGTATCATAACTAGCCTATCATGTAAGCCGGATAGCATTTCTATCTCATTTTTTATCTACCAAACAATAATAAAAAAATTCTCATATGAGCTATCTTAACACGAAGCTCGCATTTCTTATCTTAATGTTCAAATCTTCTTATAACTCATCTTTCTTATCAAACGAGTCCTTTATAAAAGTGCATTACAGAAGAAATTGTATAAAGATATGGTATTGATAAATACAAAATAACTTTTTCTTATTAAAGCATATATAGATATGTATCGTCTTTACGCGATACAGCTTTCAGAAACATCATTAGACGTATAAGATATGACTTACTTGACATCGAGAATCTTTAGTAAATTTACATAAATTTGTATGATTATTATGTAGTGTGTATATATAATTTTCAAAAATATTTTATGTTTTACTTTTTTATTTTGGGATGGTATTCTATTAAAAGTCTCATCTTATTTATTTTTTAATAAATAAATTTCGTATCTACCAACTTATTTTTATTTATTTATTATAAAAAAGGTACATAAATTTTGATTCACACTCACATTAACTTTTATTATTCATTGTTCTTAACCCACAACATGCTAAAACGGGACACATTATGGGAAAAAGAAGGGGTATAAGTTACCGACGAGAACCCAGTCTTCAATTTGCCCCCCTTGATATTCGACCCAAATATTTTTTTGGATGCCTGAATATTTGATGTAAGTATTATAATCTAATCAAGTACACGAATATAAAAAATGGTGTTAATATAATGTTAATATAAATAATTTGAAATTAAATGTTTATGTGTATGGCCGTTAACTTATGCTATTGGTGATTTTGGTGTTAATATAATGTTAATATAAATAATTTGAAATTAAATGTTTGTGTGTATGGGCGTTAACTTATGCTATTGGTGATTTTGTTCTTGAGATGTCTAATACTGATTTTTAACATAAAAAGTATTCCTTATGTCACAAGAAAATAACTCACTTTCTCTATTTGAATTGTTTAAATAAAGATGATTCATTGCTAAAATAGAATTATTTTTATATCTATTTTATTCTATCTCCGCTTAACATAAAATTGCAAATTTAACATAAAAATGATTAAAAAAATGAACAAGTGTGCCAAACTATGCAATTTTTTGCACCATTCTAATTCCGAACATAATTTTAAAATTTTGCATATATGTACACAAACTTTCAATTTTGTCAATTGTCATACGATAATTTTTTTTGGTGAGATTTAAGTTTGAAGTCGAGGTTGAAATACATATATGGATTAAATAGTCGATGTTACTTAGTGAACTATGCAAAAAAAAAATTTCCCTAGTTATTCTGCCGTTGCAAATTTAACATAAAAAATGGTTAAATGAATAAGTGTGCCAAACCATGCAAATTTTTGCACCATTCTAATTTTGAATATAATATTAAAATTTTGCATATATGTGGACAAACTTTCAATTTTGTCAATTTTCGTACTACAATTTTTTTGGCGAGATTTAAGTTTGAGGTCGAGGTTGAAATGCACATATAGCTATCATACTCGATGTTACTTTGTGACTGACTGATACATTGTTGGACATGTAGGCATTTTGGTACTTATACCAGGTTAAATATTGCTATAAATATTTATCATTTAAAATGAGAAAAATTGAAAGTTTGTATACTCCGTATTTGCTATTGAAATTATACTCTATGTGCAAAACCACAATTTGTGTATGTTTATCTATTAGCGCAACCATCCATAGTATGTAAGGAAAAAGTTTATTTCATCCGTTCACCAAAAGTGTGCGTCATCGAAAATGACATGAATTATAATAAAAATATTGAGTAATTACTTTATAGTGGAAAAAATGTCATGTTAAGCGGTGAGAATGATGGGTTAAAGTTGTGAACGTGGGCGATCTTATAATAAACAATGAGTAATGTGTGGGTACATAGTATGTAGTTTTGATTTTTATTCAGAAAAAGAAAAATACACACATATAACGTGGACGCTTTATAAAGTAATTGTAGCTTATTTTTAATTGCTCAATACGCTACTAATGTGAAGTAGCAAATAACAAATGGTACTCGTATAAGATATTAACATAATGTACATTGCATACAATATCTCATCCTAACTTTTTAATATTTCTTAAAAAAAATTATGATTGAATGTTCATATATACTTACGGACGTAACGAACCGAAAATATACCATTAAGATTTCATTTGACCAAGGTAGTACATATGCTACACGCACATAACTATGCTAGCATGATCAATATCAAAATAAGAAACTAACTCAAACTCAAAATTATCCATATTCACTTTAGACAGATTTATAATAATTAATCACTTCAACATAGGAGTATTAGTTTAACTGTAAATTTGAAATGGACTGTTTGGTCTCCAACAAATTTCATCATTTTCAAAGCGGTGGCCTTTTGACTACGCAGTTAGTAAAAGTGTAGAACTTTGAATTGAATTGCAATAGCAAAGTGGGTCAATTATGTAAATTTGATAAGTTGTGGGGTTGAAAAGAAATGGGGAACATTGAAGCTATTTAAATGCAATTTAATCTATTTTCAACGACGATATTGACAAAAGGCATCGCAATCGCGATATATTGGCTACTAATAAAATAATTAGCATTAAAAAAGGCTGACTAGAAATTTGAGCAAATCACATGGGAAATGGTTGACCAACCCATAGTTGTGTATCAGCCGTCGGATTAACCGAGGTAGCATCAACGGCTAAGATGATCTCCCAGGGGTTGACTACGATTTCGTTTATTCTTGAAAATATCAATTTCATAATACCTGTGGATTGTTGCCACGTGCATTCCACTTTGCGTTTGTGGTTTTGAATATTGTGACAAGTCAATGTTTTATTAGGTATGACTATTATTTTTATCGAGGGTTCATCTATTTTTTCATTCTATTATGTATGTAGAACTTGTTAGGAGTAGTTTGTAATACTATGTTGTGCGAAATTGCTTCTGTTTGTCTCTCTAGAAAAATAATGAAATTGTTTATGTATGTTAATAAGTTTTTCGAACATCGTAGATAGCAAGTTAGTAAATGAGATCGATCAACCTCAACTATATCGGAATCTGTCATTGATTGTATAATGAATTACTAGTATATCTTAAACGCAAAAAATCTTGTTTGTATTAAAATCCTTTTCGTCGATAATAATAAGTTAGCACTTAGTTTCTTATATAAAAAATACTACTCTACTTTGTTAAGGTAAGAAACGGACCTAGAAGAAAAACATTAACAAGAGTCTAGAAAATATATTTTTGAGTGATTTAGATTATTGATGAAATTTTACATAATTAATGCTTTATATAAATCAAGAATAAAATTCAATGTTCTATATTTTTTTTAAAAAAAATATAGATTAAATATTTAAATGATAGTACTACTATATAAAGTCTCGTTGAATTAAAATCCAAGACCGTCTAGCAACATAGCATTATTTATGGATTCCCGAAAAGCATGGTAGTGTTATTATGAAATTGTTTTCGATCATATATTTATCAGTCAACCCAAATGAATCAATAGTCAAATATGTTGACATTAAGCATCATTAATCAAACAGCTAAAAAACGATTGGTATGTGTTGGCTCAAAAATATTGAATGGACCAGATAATAAATTCAATGGCATAAAAATACATGCAACGAATTCCACAAATTAGGGATTCAGTAAAAATTTCTAGAAGACTTGTTGTGGAAAATAATTCAATGAATTCAAAACCCCAAAATTAAACTAATGCAATAGTTTAATTAATTGAGACAACTGGTATCCAACGTTAAAGTGAACTACACGCTTTACTTTTCTAAAAGAATTTCTCGTCATATATTCATATAGTATAGTTTATACCCAAATTATTTTCAAAGTAATCAAGTGCCACACTTTTGACCATTTTAATCCTTCATTTTTATAGGCCATTTAAAAGCAAACAGAGCTCGTTGACCTAGGACAATGGCATCCAATAATTTTATATTTATATTTCTTAATGATGTCAATTACAACTAATGCTAGTGGAGATGGGAATCTCATGCGTGGTTTAGCATTATAGATTAAATATAAGTACTTTGTTTAATGTTATTTTTCGATCAAATGACAATGGAAATATGTCCAATGACTTAGTACAAAGTACCTAATATAGTACCTTGTCCGTAGTGAGTGTACATATATAATGCATTAAGTGAATTATTCTAAAGCTTGAATTTGCAACAATTTTAATTAGTCATCACGAAAAAAATCAAACTTTTTATCATAACATTATTTCGTACTATAAATATAATCCCACTTGAAAAGATAAAACGATGATGCTTGATGTCAAGACATCGTACCTTAATAATTATAAATACTTATGTCACGAATTTTATAATTTTAAATTGACCCCCAAAAAAGTATTGACGTTGTTCAACCTCTAACAACTATACTAACGTTTGAAATGCTTATGAATTTTTTGTCCAACTCCATTTTTACAAATATAATTATTTTGCTGACGACAATACATAAAACAAAAAACATTTCACAAATCACAATAGTGTCGAATAAATATCTTTAGCATTCTCATGGTTTATATAGTATTGAATTTACGGTTAAATATCTGAGTGGTAGTAAATGATCAAGATAAAAACAATATGGTTAGAGCATCCATAATAGTGGACTAAAAGTAGGACTAGCGGTTAGGGCATCCATAATAGTGGACTAAAGGTAGGACTAGCGGTTAGGGCGTGGGGATGTCCGTCCACAACAAAGGGCTAACGCGACGGACGTCCCGAAATAGAACGAGCGCTCATCCACGCCCTTACCGTTAGTCATACTTTTAGTCCGCTATTGCGCTAACAGAGGACAGACTAACCGATTTTTTTTAATTTTTTTTAATTTATACTCAATATTTACGACTCATTTTACTTCATTTTTTTAATATTTGATACACACCAACAATTAAAATGGATTAATCGTATTTTTTAATTTTTTTTATTGGCTAATGCGTCAGCTAGTCCTAGTGCTAGCCTATTGATTAGTCCCATTGATATGGCAGACTGTGGTTAGTCCTAGTAACATGGCAAGAACTGTTTTTGGTTAGTCCTAGTGCTAGACTATTGGTTAGTCCGCCTTATTGTAGATGCTCATAATTAAGTATGTAATATAATTAATACTGTAAAAAAAAACTAATTTATTGTGTGCAATATCAAATATAACATCAATGATCCACAATTATAACTTTTCAATTTGTAATTCCAAAATCAAACTAAAATAAATACTAGTAATTAGCATTCATCAGGTGACTTAGATTGACTGAGAGAGCATGATTTGTTCATAGAAATTCAAATGACTAAAAAGCAGACAGATAATTGATGAATATTTAGGGAAGAAAAGGTTAATCAAAATTCAAATAGAAAAATCAATTTTTCCAACTTGTCAATAAACAAATTAAGCATGCAGGCGGCCATTTGCGATATTCCACATAGTCAACTCTCTATGTCAATTAATATTATGGTTTTAATCAATAATTTATTAAAATCCCTTTAACAAAAGAAACATATGGAAGACAAAAAAAGTGAACTTGCATTTGAAGATTTGCAAGTTGACAATATATTTTGAATGTTCTATTTTTAATGGGTGCGAAGATGAAGTGGGTGGTGGGAGGATCTGTTCAATTGATATAAATAAAAACTTAGAGAGGTAGTTGAATTTTTTCTTTTTTTGGTTTGGATATTAAATAGTCAAACATTGATATAGTGGTTGGAAATGATCTTGTTTGGCCATAATTAAATGTGAAGGACATTTGAAAGTGACCAATTTTGTACAGAAAGGAAATTATTGAGTTTCAAAGGAAACTGAGTGTGAGTTTCCTAAGACTATATTTTGTCTTATTTTAAGGGAAACCACATGGTTCAGATTCCCTCTGATATTTAGAATCTATAATTTTTATTTGTGAAACTTCTTGCTTTCGAAATGCACTGATGTTTCATATTTATATCATGTGTTTCTATTCACGATTTAAAGGTTCTGCATTCACTATTAATTCAATTATACTAAAAAAAATGCTGTTCTTGAGATTTAAACTCATGATTATACTCATCAATCAACAAGATCAGATTATATATTCATAATAAAAACTAAAATAATTTACAATGTTTAATTACTGTTTTCTCTATTCATTATTCACTGTTTTAAAATTTAAAAGTCAATCGATGAACTTTCGTTTTTTTTTTAATAAAAAAAGTCCATGCTCTAAATATATTTTCCAATTGGAACGAATGAAACCTATATGTTTTTAAAAAGATTGGCCCAGATCTATCTTAGAACAATGCATGGGCTTGGACCTAGTTTATCGTGGGCTTATAGTATAAGTTTAATAAGCCATTATTAGAGTTTTATTATTTCCAAATACATCTAACACTAACTTATTTTATTTTTATTTGATATTTACTTTATTCACTTTCTACTTATTTATTTTAGTTATTTTCTTATACTTTATTCTGTCTATATTTATTTGGAACTTGCAGTTGTTAACTAGTGCATGCTGCATACAAACTCTAGTATGTTCAAATCAGAACTTCCACCTTCCGACATAGCTTCTTTTGCCCGCTCTTTCCACTTGATAGCATTTTCCCTCATCTCATCTCCCTCCAAAACCTCCCTTATGCAATTAGAAATCGTCTCTCCACCAACTAGACCATTCTCGTCCGCCCTTGCCCTAATTCCCATCTTCCATACATCCGCCACAAATTTCGAATTTGTAGTCTGATCACTCCACTGTGGAATCCCCACCATGGGGACTCCTAAGCATAGTGCTTCCAGAATCGAGTTCCATCCACAGTGCGTCATAAAGCAACATATTGCTTCATGCGACAGAACGTCCAACTGTGTGCATGACACAATCAGGCCTCTGTCAGACGTCTCCTCCACGAAACCTTCCGGAATCATGGATTGCCCAGGTGCCCTAACGACCCACAAAAAGTGCATATTGGTCAATTTTAAACCCAGTGCCAATTCCTCCATTTGCCTGTCATCTAGCTCCGCCAAACTTCCGAATGCCACGTATATGACTGATGCTGGTTGTTGTCGGTTCAACCACTCTGAGCAAGCTCTGGCCATCGGCTTGTACATGTTGAGCCCGTATTCTCTGTCGTCCGACATCTGCTTGTCTAAGTACATGGAAGGTATAGTTGGCCCGATCGCCTTCACTCGCATACTCCTTGCCATATAATCAATCACCTAAAACACCTTACCAAGCCCTATATTAGTCATAATAAAATAAATCATTCAGGTCCGCCTTCTCGACACTGATAAACTGATTAACAAGCAAATCAAAAAGGTGCGGATAGCTTCCGTAGCCACCCACAAACGACGGCATGTCGTCCGGCCGCATCAACGGTAGCCCGGGAATCCGAATCTCCTCCCCCGACACCGTCAGCGGCACCCTCAAATCCCCACTATACACGTGGCGATACACACAACTAACGGCGCACGACTGCGTGAAAAACGCCGCGGCAGACGCGCCGGCCTCCTTCGCCACCGGAAGGGCCCACCGCAGAAACGGGTCGTAGACGAGGCAGTCCACGGGTCGACCCGAACCCGCCAACACCCGCATGAGTTCTCTCAGAGTCCGCGGCCCGAATTCCGAAAACCGAGCAATGTAGGCCTCGTCGCAAGCGTGGGGCGACGGGGCGTCGTCGAATCCGTCGGAAATGGTTGCGACGGAGACGGAATGTTGCGACGGTGAGGGAAGGAGTGTGTTGGATAAGTTTTTGGGGATGACGAAGGTGATGGCGACGCTTTGGCGGAGTAGGCGTTTGGAGAATTGGAGCATGGGGTTTATGTGGCCTTGGACGGGATATGGCAACACTAAGCAATGGGGTTTTTTCTTCTCCATTTTTTATGGTGTTGATTTGTTTTTTTTGTTGGGTTGTGGTTGTGGTTGTGGTTGTGTGTATCAGTGTATATATATTGGGTAGCAATGGCCGCAATTATTAATGAATGGTTGATTAATTGGGAGTTAACGAAATGCTTCTCAATTTGAAATTGGAATATATTCATCATAATTAGTGTGTGATTTAATTAGGATGTAGTAGTACCATTTAGGGGTCGAGGGTGGCTGATTATATTCATATTCATACATACGTGCACGACGCAATTCAGGACTGAAAATTGACGCATAATAAAATTGAGTCATTCAGCCTTGAAAATGTGAAGTAAAATCAGTATACACCTATATATGTCTTATAAAAAAGAACAATCATTCGACTTGACATGAAATTTTAAAAAATATAAATAAAAATAAATAGAAAAGTTAGTAGAATACGATATTTACCTTTTATAGTAATATATTAGTTTTATAATAAAAAAAATGATTAAAATAAAATAATAGAACATGAAGCACTGATATGAGACAAATTGAAATACAAAATGTTGTTATTGGAAATTAAATAAGTTGGATTTTCGTGCTTTTAATAATTTAATTGTAGTTTCATGTACATCCACTTTAAGATTTTCAAAATTAAGTGTTTAAATACTTTGTTGAATATAGTGAGTACAATATGGCTTCTGTGTTGAAGATTTTCACAATGTGGCTTATGGAGTACAATCTTGCTCATTTGATAGAGTAATCAAACGAGATTTTCAACCATATGTACATAACTAGACAACTTAAAATCCAAAAATAGGATAAAAATATCAAAATAGATTATCGAAATAAACAATAAACTACCACTAGAGCAGAGAAATGATAAAAACGTCCGAGAACCAAGTAAAAAGAGACAAACATCATTCCAATTATTATCTAAGCGGCGAATAATAGCCACATCAAAAACACTGAAAAGCAAAAGCAGTAACAACACACAAAAACAAAGATCCCCCAAATACAAAGAGAACGAGTAACATCGAACCACTCGAGTATATGTCCCGTTTATTGAAGATATATTAATCAAGAATTTGATTACTTTATGATACTTGCCCACCCAACAGAGTAGAAATAAATTCTTCAATATTTCTATCCGAACTTCCCCCTTCATCAATAGCTCCCTTTGCCAACTCCTTCCATTTCATTGCATTCTCTCTTATCTCTTCCGCTCTCTCTCCCTCCATCACATGCTTCACACAACTAACCAACTCCTCATGCCCAACAACACCTTCTTCATTAGGACAAGCCCTCACTCCCATCTTCCAAACATCCATCACAAACTTGGCATTCGTAGCCTGATCACTCCACCACGGGACCCCCACCATCGGGACCCCGAGGCTCAGTGCCTCCAGAGTCGAGTTCCACCCACAGTGCGTTACAAAGCATCCTACGGCTTCATGGGCAAGTACCTCAAGCTGCGAGCACCATGACAAGATTAGTCCCTTACCCGAGGCCTCGTCCGTGAAATTTTCCGGGAGCTTCGACACCTCCGAGGATCGGACCACCCATAGGAAGTGTTTGTCAATTAGCATAAGGGCTGTTGCCAATTCCTCCATTTGATGCTTGTCCAATTTGGCCATACTACCAAAGGAGACATAGATAACTGATTTAGGTGATCTTTGCTGTAGCCATTTCATGCAAGTGTCATCTGGCTTGAACAAACTAAGACCATAATTTGTGTCTTGTTGCAATCTTTTGTCTAGGTACATGGAAGGTATGGCTGGACCAATTGTTTTAACTGACATTGATTTTTTCATCCAATTATTTGCCTGAAATAGGAAAGTAAGTTAACCTTATTACTCCCTCCGTTTAGTACCGTGTAATACAAACTTACAAGAAAGGGACGAAATCTAATTTGTAAAAGAAATAGAAATATTTGCTTGTGTACCAATGAAATACTCCACTAATGTCATTTGCACGGTGCGGACGACCCCGTAGAAGATTAGCCACATTAGTATGAGATGTTAATTTTCTAATGCCGGAAATCTCAAAGCATGCTTTACTATTTACTTTGAAAGATAGATATGACGAGCCAAGATAAAAAGTTAGTTTTATTACTACTTTTGAAGTATAGTACTCCCTCCGTCCCAAGAAAGATGATCCCTTTCTTGGACGACACGGGATTTTATGTAACTTTATTTTGTGTGTTAAATGAAGAGAGTAAAGTAAGGAAGAGGAGATAAAGTAGAGATAAAAGGGTTTTCATTTTAAGTAATGAGTCATCTTAATTAGGACAAACCAAAAAGAAAAGTGGATCATCTTTAATGGAATGGAGGGAGTATAATATTTTTATAGTTGTTTGGCCCAATTTTATTATTATATGCAAAAAGCTTGGGCTTAAAATTGTTTCATGGGCCCATAAAAAAATGCATCTTGCAAAATAAACACTTACAAAATTCATGTAAAAATTCTTATCTTAACATAACTTGTAAAGTAGACAGATAAAGTATATCATATAAGGATGTTGCCAGAGGCTCTAAAATACCCTCTAAACGAATTCATTTTTTCATTTGTGTCATTGAGGCTATTTTGGCATACACAAAACTAAGTATGAAAAATGATATTATAATATCTTTTCTCATTCTTCTCACACTTTATACTATTATTATTAATCAATATCAATATTATTATTTTGATGTTATAAATTAATAATTAATTTATTTTTAATATCGTTCAAATATACTTAATTATAATTATAGTTATAATTATATTTAATTATTATAATAATATTATTGTTATAATACTAAAAACTAGTTATAATAAATAAATAATTATAGTATAATTATTTAAATTATGAATCACACAATATTATATAATAATAAGAATAATTATTATTTACATTAAATTAATAACTAATCAATATAGTCTTAATAAAAATTTAAAATTGTGAATTGTATTCATAATGATATTAAGAGTTTAATATTTTTACTTAGGTGTTTCACCCTAAAATGTGTATCAAATAATTCAACAAAAAATATTTAATAGATTTATTTATTTTAAAAAATTAATTTAATTAGATGTTTTGTTCTTGATTTATATTATAAATACAATTTGATGTATGTACAAAATACTAAAAAGAAAGAAGAAAAAGAAGAGAAAAGAAAAAAGAAGAAACATAAGCTAAGGAAAAAAAAAGAAAGAAAAAAGGAAGATAAAATACTAAAAAGAAAGAAGAAAATGAAGAAAAAAGAAATAAGAAGAAACTAAAGAAAAAAAAATCACATGTTTGGTACTCCACTATTTAATGGAAACTTCCAAAAATATCCCCCATAACAAAAAAATCACATGTTTGGTACCTAGGGTTATTTTTGTCACTGGGTACCAAAAACGATATAAAATAAAGATCAGGTACCATTTGCGTGCGAAAGTGAAAGATCAGGTACCATTTATGTAGTTCATTTTAATAAAAATCCAACCATATATCTAAAGTAATTACTCATCTATAATTTTCATCATGTTTTGTTTATTTATCTTTCCAACCAAATTGCCCCAAAGTAACTTTATGTTTGACATCAAGAAAGTTTAACGACGACAACAGTAAGTCAGTAACAGCCAAACATGACAACTTATTCCAAAAAGACGAGCAATGTACCTCTTCCTCGAGCTTATAAACCGAGTTAACGAATACGAAATCAGAATCCTTTACACCTTCAAACTGACCCGCCATCAGCTCCAACACGCCCGGATACTTCTCCGAATCAACAACAAACGACGGCAGATCTGAGACCTCCAACGGCGGCAGCCCGGGAAGCTGCACGATCTCCTTCTCCGAAACCGGAACTTTGAGCAACCCTTTAAACACATTGTAGTAGATCACATTCACAGAGCTCGTCTGCGTGAAAAAGGCCGCACCAAACAGCCCCTTACCCTTCGCCACGGCCAGCCCCCACGGCACGAAGGCGTCGCAGACGACGCAGTCCATGGCCCGGCCCCCTTCTCGAAGCTTCTCAATGAGTCGGGACGTTGACTCCGTCCCGGCCGTTTTGAAGCTGAGTAGACGCTCCTGAGGGCTGGCGCCGGCTCTGGCGGCTGCGGAGTCGTAGCCGTCGGAGATGACGACGGCGATGTCGTCGACGGCGGTGGAGGAGGTGAGGAGGCCTTGTGGTACGGCGAAGGTGATTGTGATGCCTTTGTGGGCTAAGCGTTTGGAGAATTGGATCATAGGGTTTATGTGGCCTTGGAGTGGATATGGCAGGATTAGGCAGTGTGGTTTTTGTTCTTTTTTTTGATCCATTTCTTTCGGTTTCGATTTCAGTATGAGTGAGTGATCATGAGTATGAGTATGAGTATGAGTATGAGTGATTGGTAAAGTCATTTATAGAACAGTACAAGATTTATGAGTGGATAAGTTGGGAGTAAAGATTCCTACTCCAAGTTAGTAACGAAGGAGATATGACCAAATGTTAAGATAATGGATTAAGATGGACTTTGAGATAAGAATATTTTATCTCACTTTCTTTTTAATTAATTTGCTTCGGATTTTATTGGGTTGAGATGATCTTTGATGGCCTAACATGGACCTTATTTTATCTGTAATTATAATTCATATAGCTACTACTAAACAAGGACTTAAAACGATGTATCCATTTGTAAATTTATTTTTTGTTACAATAATTTTTTTATTAAAACGAACACATCTTTTAATGGTCAAACAACAAATTTATCATTTTGTCGAAATATTGAGCTATTCGACTGTAATCGTATCTTAGTGAGAATTTCACTATATTGTCCTATCAATATGTGGACCATGGCGAGAAAATAATAGATTCGGGCTGCATGGAAATATATAGACTATTAAGTTAAATTGTAAATTTGGGCAAATTCCAATTTTTATTTTAACATCATAATGCTTTATTTAAATAAATCTAAAATAAGTACATCACGATTAAAAATTGGAATGCGATCCAACTAATACTCCCTCCGTTCTATGGTAATTGAGGCATTTCATTTTGCACACTCGTTTTGAAAAAATAATTATAAATAGTTAAAGTGGAGAAAAAGTAAAATAAGAGAGAGAATATTGTAGATAAGACTCTTCTCTACATTATTCTTTCTTTTACTTTACTCTCTCTTCACTTTAACTATTCATTACCATTTGTTCGAAACGAGTGCGCAAAATGAAATGCCTCTATTAATATGGAACGGAGGGAGTACTTGTTATCAGCTATAAAACCCGATGCCTGAGCAAGCGTATGAGCAACCACAATCTTCCAACCACTGCGCCAAAAATAAATTCATCTTTCTGTGTACCTGTCACCGCGAATGCTATCGTTCTAGCATCCATCTCGAACTCTACCATTTTATTTTTCGTCCTTTAGTTTTGGCTTGCAAATTCTGTATTTGCCATCTTATATTTTGGTTCATATGGACTTAGGTAGTCAAAATATTTAAGGCCTCGTAAGATTTAGGTAACTCCATTTAACTGTTTTCTTGCTTTAAGCCCAATGACTTAAACGTATTTTTCTCGAATAAAAATGGGCCAATTCTTTATGAGAAACAGTGATTAAATTCAGTACTCAGGTTTGACTTATACCCAATTACTTCATTAATAAAAATTATTCCTTGTATATAAATCTACTTTACTGAACATTAATTAAACTAATCTCTCATGTCTCGCATGAGGTAGGGGTGTGCACTGGAGACTTCTAAAACGTGATTGTAGGGATCAAATTAAGGTCGGATTCACTAATTACTAAGACCTCTTTGTTCTTCATTAAGGGAGCTCAGTCAAACTCCAACCACGCGATTGATATGTACACATGTTACAAAGAAGAAGTCCTCACAACTATTACAATTACAGTAACAAGTCCTATCTAGGGTTCTTGAGCAACCTTGACTTTTTGGAGTACCTACACACTCAAGAAACGCGTTAGAATTACAACACAAGATCCTTTCAGATCAAATACAAGAAACTAACACAGAGAGAGGAACCAAGTAGAACAGATCACAAAAATATGGCTCAGAGCCCGCTACATAGCTCAGATCTATTCTACTAGAAACCGAATCCAAGGGAGCATCGATGAATCAACTGGAGTCTACCCTCACACCGTTGATACCTTCACCACACCGCTCCTTCACACCGGATTAGGTCACAGAAACCGCCTCAAACAGAAACCCTAGTTCTCACACAACAAGCAACCGAAGCAGTTGCCTTCCCACAACTCAGCACTCGGATATTCACTCAAAAATGATGAATAACCTCAAGGAATTAGCCGGAGAAGCAATCGGAGATGTAGAGAGAAGATGGAGAGTTTCAGAGTGTAGTGAGAGAGTGTAGAGAATGAGAATAGGAGAACTAACCGGCTCTCACCTCACATAACAAACACACATCAACAAACCCTTGATCCAACGGCAGAGATTCACAATATGATGATATCAATTGAGTCAGTCCATTCGGATTATGGAGTAATCGGATAGAAATTTTATTGGAAAATAAATTTTCAACTCTAACCTGAATATTCTGATTTTGAATGTTTAACTCGGATGTGGGTTTTATCCAGATTAATGTACTATTTGGTTACAACAATTCCCATTTATAATTATACATATGAGATACGAGTGAGCAACATTTAAGTTTAAGTTAATAATGACTCAGAAGATCAATCTATCACCAAAAATAGATGAAATTTTCAATTATTTGTTAAAGATACATTGATAATCAAGAGTCTGATTATTTTTGTGACATGGCTCCACCCATCAGAGTAGAAATAAATTCTTGAATATTTCTATCTGAACTTCCCCCTTCATCAACAGCTCTCTTTGCCAATTCCTTCCATTTCCTTGCATTCTCTCTCATCTCTCCAGCTCTCTCTCCCTCCATCACATGCTTCACACAACTAACCAACTCCTCATGCCCAACAACACCTTCTTCATTAGGACAAGCCTTTACTCCCACTTTCCAAACATCCATAACAAACTTTGCATTCGTAGCCTGATCACTCCACCACGGAACCCCCACCATCGGGACCCCAAGGCTCAGTGCCTCCAGAGTCGAGTTCCACCCACAGTGCGTCACAAAGCATCCTACGGCTTCATGGGCAAGTACCTCAAGCTGCGAGCACCATGACACGATTAGCCCCTTACCCGAGGCTTCGTCCGTGAAATTTTCCGGGAGCTTCGACACCTCCGAGGATCGGACCACCCATAGGAAGTGTTTTCCGGTTAGCTTAAGGGCCGTTGCCAATTCCTCCATTTCATGCTTTTCCAATTTGGCAATCAATCTTTTGTCT
>NC_062967.1:3128445-3165802 GCF_023119035.1 Salvia hispanica | reverse complement strand
CTCAACCTGATAAAACCCCGGAGATAAAATAAAAATTCTAAAGACGAAAGATTTTGTGACTAATCACCAATGCCGTTCGCACGGTGCGGACAGCCCAGTAGAAGATTAGCCACATTAATTAGTATGAGATGTTGAATTTTCTAATGGCAGAAATCTTAAAAATAAAATAGAGGCCCCAAAATAGTCCAACTCTTCACATGTGACTAACAAAACAAAACCAAATAAATGTCATGTATATATCGCTTTTTTATGTAAAATGAAAATTTAATTTAGCCCAATGAAACTCGGCAATAAGTCAGTAACAACTAGACATGATAACTTATTCCAAAAGACGAGCAACGCATCTCTTCCTCGAGCTCGTAAACCGAGTTAACAAACACGAAATGAGAATCCTCCACACCTTCAAACTGACCCACCATCAGCTCCAACAAGCCCGGAAGCTTCTCCGGCTCAACGACAAACGACGGCAAATCCGAGACTGCCAACGGCGGCAGCCCGGGAAGCACGATCTCCTTCTCCAAAACCGGAACTTTGAGCAACCCTTTAAACACATTGTAGTAGATAACATTCACAGAGCTCGTCTGCGTGAAAAAGGCCGCACCAAACAGACCCTTACTCTTCGCCACGGCCAGCCCCCACGGCATGAAGGCGTCGCAGACAACGCAGTCCACTGGCCGGCCCCCTTCTCGAAGCTTCTCGATGAGTCGGGACGTTGACTCCGTCCCGGCCGTTTTGAAGCTGAGCAGACGCTCCTGCGGGCCGACGCCGGCTCTGGTGGCGGCGGAGTCGTAGCCGTCGGAGATGGTCTCGACGGCGATGTTGCCGGCGGCAGAAGAGGTGAGGACGCCTTGCGGTACGGCGAAGGTGATTGTGATGCCTTTGTGGGCTAAGCGTTTGGAGAATTGGATCATAGGGTTTATGTGGCCTTGGCTTGGGTATGGAAGGATTAGGCAGTGTGGTTTTTGTTCTTTTTTTTGATCCATTTCTTTGGGTTTAGATTTGGTGGTGGTGTAGCCGTGTAGGTTGGTTTGAGGTGTGATCATGTATACTTGGTAAACTTATGTATAGAACATTGGTGAGCAGTTTTTTTTACTTATCATAAATAACTCATCTATCTTGGAGTTATAAGATCAAAAATGACCTATGAAAATGTGTTCTTATCATGTTTTGTTTTATTTATGTTTTGACAAAGTTATAGTAAGAAGGCTAAGACCATCTTCAAGGATACACTAAAACCTAAAATAAGATAGGTATTTAGCTTCAACAGTACTAAAAAATCAATCCTATTTTTGATTTTTGAGAAAAAAAATACTTATCTTTAATTAGGGGAATGAAGAAACGAACAGTCGCAATGTCGATGTGCAATGAAGTGGTTAATTCCTTGAGAGCTATTCTCTTGAGAATTGTGTTTATCGTTTGTCATTTGACAAGCAAGACCAATTTAGACTTGGTAGTAATAATTGAGATGCATGTGGTGTTGAATATACCAATGCACATATGGTTCAATATAATTGTGTACTTATTGTTGGAGACAATATTGTGCAAATTATTTGAACGTGTTGTTATAAACAACAAAGATCACGAGGTGGTCGCAATGGTCTCCGACGTGGACCATGGTAATAATCCAAATGAATGGTTTGTTGAGGTAGAAAAGTCATGGGAAACCAAGCCTCTTCTGAGGTAGTTGGTGTGGGTAATGTGTTCCTAAAACTAGGATCTGGAAAAGTTCTTACCCTTAAGGATGTGCTGCATGTCCCAGACATCCGAAATAATTTGGTGTCAGGCTCACTTCTAGTAAATCATGGATTTTCACTAGAATTTGAGTGTGAAAAGGTTATATTGACCAAGAATGGAAAATTCATAGGTGAAGGCCACCTAGTGAATGGGCTTTTTGAGCTGAATGTTACGGTCATTCACCGTGGAAAAGGAATATGCAATAAAGAAGATGACACATCCTCTTATTTGCTTGAGAGCTCTGATTTATGGCATAATAGATTGGGACATATAAATCTAAATGCTATAAAAAGATTAGTAAATCTTAATTTACTAAAGGTTGATAAGTTTAACTCACAAGAAAGATGTGAAGTGTGTGTTGAAGCCAAAATGGCTAAGCTTCCGTTCCATTCGGTAGAGCGAAGCACAAAACCTCTTGAGTTAATCCATACAGACGTATGTGATTTGAAATTTGTGCAAACAAGAAGTGGTAAAAAGTATTTCATCACATTTATAGATGATTGCACAAGGTATTGTTACCTTTACTTATTAAGAAGTAAAGATGAGGCAATTGAAGCGTTTAAAGACTTCAAAAATGAAGCCGAAAATCAACTTAATTGTCGAATTAAGTGTGTTCGAAGTGATAGAGGTGGCGAGTATGTAGCGCCGTTTGCAGAGTTTTGTCATGCAAGTGGTATAATTCACCAAACCACGGCTCCATATTCTCCTCAATCGAATGGTGTTGCTGAACGCAAAAATCGAACACTGAAAGAGATGATGAATGCTCTGTTGATTAATTCAGGTTTACCCCAGAACATGTGGGGGGAGGCTGTGTTAACGGCAAATTATATCCTGAATAAGATTCCACTAAAAAGTAGGGATGTGACTCCCTATGAGTTGTGGAAAGGCAAGAAACCTTCGTATTCATACCTCAAAGTGTGGGGGTGTTTAGCAAAGGTAGAAGTGCCGCCTCCGAAACAAGTTGCTATTGGCCCTAAAACAGTCGATTGCATCTTTATTGGCCATGCACTTAATAGTAGTGCATATCGTTTCCTAGTCCATAAGTCAGTTGTGTCTGGCGTGGCTGAAGGATCAACGATAGAGTCAAGGAATGCTATATTCTTTGAGAATGTTTACCCTTGCAAGAGGCAGGAGGATCTTTCTAGTGAAAGAATGATGGATGAATCCACTAGTTCTAATCCTCCAAAAAGGACGAGGTTAAGTCCTGAGGATGTAGAACCAAGACGTGATAAAAGAGTTAAAATTGCTAAAACATTTGGTCCCAACTTCATAACTTTTATGTTGGATGATGAACCAAAGTCGTTGGCGGAAGCGCTGTCTGGCCCAGATGCGCCATTCTGGCAAGAAGCGATCAATAGTGAAATTGAATCAATTATGATAAATAACACATGGGTGTTAGTAGACTTGCCAAAAGGTTGTAAGACCTTAGAGTGCAAGTGGATTTTGAAAAAGAAATATAAAACTCGATGGTACTATTGAAAAGTACAAGGCTCGCCTAGTTTGTGAAAGGCTTTAAGTAGCAAGAAGGATATGATTTCTTTTCTCGACACGTATTCACCCGTTAAAAGAATTATTTCCATTCGGGTGCTTCTTGCGATTGCTGCTTTGCACAATCTTGAAATTCATCAAATGGATGTGAAAACTCGCATTTCTGAATGATGAATTGGAGGACAAGAAATTTATATGGAGCAACTCTGAAGGGTTTGTAGTACCTGGCCAAGAAAGGAAGGTATGCAAACTAGTGAGGTCTTCTATATGGATTAAAACATGGCGCCTTTGCAATGGCACTTGAAGTTTGACAATGTGATGTTGTCAAATATGGGTTCACTATCAACGAGTGTGATAAGTGTGTTTACATTAAGAACACAAATAATGGGTTCGTTATTGTGTGTCTTTATGTGGATGATATGTTGATTATGGGCAGCAATAGTGCCATTATCAACGAGACCAAAAATATGTCGAAGAGAAATTTCGACATGAAAGATATGGGTCTAGCTGATGTGATTCTCGGAATCAAGATTAAAAAGAATCCTGAGGGAATAGCTTTGACACAATCTCATTACATTGAGAAAGTGCTTAAAAAGTTTCACTCCTTTGACTGTGAGCCAGCTAAGACTCCATTGGAACCCAACGTGCATTTGAGTAAGCACACGGGTGAGCCTGTATCTCAAGAAGAATATGCAAGGATCATAGGGAGTTTGATGTTTATCACAAGCTGCACCCGACCAGATCTTGTGTGTACGGTGAATAAACTGAGCCGATTTACGAGCAACCCAAGCAAGGAACATTGGAAAGCTCTGCGTAGGGTTTTGAGATACTTGAAGTATACTCTTAACTTTGAGCTGCAGTACACAAACTATCCCCAAGTACTTGAAGGGTACTGTGATGCAAATTGGATCTCTGATTCAAAAGACTCGTTTTCGACGAGTGGGTATGTGTTCACTGTGGGGGGTGGAGCTGTTTCGTGGAAGTCAACAAAACAGACGTGTATACTCGATCCACCATGGAATCTGAGTTTATCGCTTTAGACAAAGTAGAGGAAGAAGCTGAGTGGCTTAGAAACTTCCTAGAAGATATTCCATGTTGGAAGAAGCCAGTGCCGGTAGTAGTGATACACTGCGATAGCCAAGCGGCTATAGGGAGAGCACATAGTGGCTTATACAATGGTAAGTCTCGACACATTCGTCTGCGACACAATACCGTGAGGCAGTTGATCACAAGTGGAATTATCATAGTTGACCGTGTGAGGTTAGTGGATAACTTAGCGGATCTGTTAACGAAAAGTTTAAACCGTGATCAAATGCATAAATTGCTAAAAGGAATGGGACTTGAAAACCACATTTTAAAAGATGATTATAGTGGTAACCCAACCATACGATTGGAGATCCCATGGGCTTGGTTCAATGGGAAAACAAAGCTATATGACTCTAGTTGTAACACTCGGAAGATTTTTTAATCTTCGCCCATTCTTTAGAAAGCATTGAGTGTTGTAACATGCATGTGGTAAGAGGTTAAGTTTTGACTTTTAATGATTCTTAGAAACCTCAAGGAGGTGGGTATTGCAGGATACCTGGAAAAGAATCACCTATGTAAGTGAAGAAGTGTGGGCCGCTTCAACATGTGAATCACTTATGAATCCAAAGTGGTGTTCCATGACCAGTAAATGACACAAACGTGAGAACTGATGAGTTTGTAAATAGTATTGTGTCAATATTATTGTCTCGGTATACACCAAGGAGGAACGGTTCAAGGCATCACGTCCACCAGGCCGCCGGTATGCCCGATAGTGTTGACTATGGAAAGTTCAAAGCCCCAAGCTACTATTCCAAATGCAATATTGTTTCTCGAGAATTGAGCGAAGAGTCTGCATGCATGCAAACACGTCTTGTGTTGGTTTGAGCTTGCAGTGCTCTAACCAATGTGGGGGATTGTGGAAAAAACATGTGGAAAATGTGGGAGACCTTTGAGGTGGCCAAGACCTATGGCCTTTCATCTTAGGTAACCCCCAAATGCATTAAGAGATAATCTTGATTGCAAGGCCTTTCAAGTGCTTTCTCTAGCCAATAAATAGGCTTGATCTTGGAGTGGATAAAAAACAAACAAAAAATATTCTCTCTTCTCTCTAGTTCTCTACATCATAGTAGCATTGCATAGCTTGATTCTCGGAACTTCATCAAGTTTGTCGGTGCCTAGCGGGTTTGAGGTGCTTCTACACGCTAGGAGGAAGTCGTTTTATCTTTGGGGACAATACGCCATTCCGTGAGCACTAGTCGGGGCGTAATTTGTCTTGCGGAAAGAGGGTTTCCCTCGACTCGACTTATAGTTCGGTTTGTTCTATTATTTCCGTTGTAATTTTCATTCCACTTATTGTTATTATCTTCCTTCGATTGTAATAGTTAGAGTACCGCCTGTAACGGCTTGAGAATTTTATCCCATTATTTCTAATAGTGCGTGCGTTTCAAAATTTAGTTTTTGTTACAGTATCTCATTAAAATGAAAACATCCACTAATGGTCAAAATCAAATTTTCATTTCGTTAAAGTATTGAGCTATTTTGACCAATGTTTTAAAACCGGATTTACCGATGAACCGGCGAAGCTACTGGTTCATGGTTCAACCGGTCCAATCGGTTTAATCACTGGTCAAACCGTTATATCATTATAAATGTGTATATATATTACTCCCTCCGTCCCATTTTAGCAGTCCCATTCACTTTTCTGTCCTCTTTTTGTAAAAATGATAAAAAATAGTTAAAGTGGAGAAATGGTAAAGTAAGAGAGACAATAATGTAAATAAGACTCTTCTCTATATTATTCTCTCTCTTAATTTACCATTTCTCCTCTTTAACTATTTTTTTTTATCATTTTTACAAAAAGAGGGCAGAAAAGTCAATGGGACTGCTAAAGCGGGACGAAGGGAGTATTAAATAATATACCAAATATTTTTAATTCAGTGAATGATAAAATACACAATGTATTAATAGTATATCCCAAAAATATTACACCTCCGCCTATAGAAATTTAGTAGAATTTTATTAATTTTTTTTTTATCAAAAATATGATTAAATATACAAATTATACTAGTAGTAAGTTATTGTAAATTTTTTTTAATATTTTATGTATAAAAATAATTAAGCTCATTGTATTATTTTCAAAAAGTAGTGCAGCAAAATAATATTATACATAATAAACATGAATTATAAATATATATTTAGTAAATAGTGGTAATATATAAACAAATACTCCAGTAAACTTTAAGTATAATTCACATATTCATTATATGCATATATACGTATTATACAAATAATAATAAACTAGCAGTAGTTAGCTGTACATAAATAAATTGGATGGTAATTAAATATCATAATTAGTAGTACTAATTACTTTGAAATTAAACACGAATTATTAGTTTATAATCATATAGATAAAATATTTCTTATTTAATATATAAAAATAACTTATGTTCATATTAACACCAAGAAGTTCTTGTGATGTAGTGGTAGAATTGTTGGTAAGTTCATCAAGAGGTCTTGAGTTCAACCTCTATTAAAGCCAAAATTTTAAAATAAAATTTTGCAAAACATTAATTAATGTGGTATGATTTTTTTTGTGATAACCACTAATGCCATTCGCACGGTGCGGACGACCCCGTAGAAGATTAGCCACATTAGTATGAGATGTTAATTTTCTAATGCCGGAAATCTCAAAGCATGCTTTGCTATTTACATTGAAAGATAGATATCACAAGCCAAGATTAAAAAGAATAGTAGTATAATATTTTTATAGTTGTTTGGCTTGCAATTTTATTATTATATGCAAAATGCTTGGGCTTAAAGTTGTTTCATGGGCCCATCAAAAATTGCAACTTGCAAAATAAACACTTACAAAATTCATGTAAAAATTCTTATCTTAAAAATTGATACAAGGATGTTGCTAGAGGCTCCAAAATAGTCCAATTCTATAGCACACATGACTTATAATAAAAATACAACTATATAGAGCAATGACTCATCTATCTTCGAGTTATACGATTCAAATATATATATCAATTATTTTTATCATGTTCTATTTATTTATCTTCCCAACCAAATTGCCCCAAAGTAAATTTATGTTTGAGATAAAAAAAGTTTAACTACGACAACATTAAGTCAGTAACAACCAAACATGACAACTTATTCCAAAAGACGAGCAATGTACCTCTTCCTCGAGCTCAAAAATCGAGTTAACGAACACGAAATGTAAATCCTCCACACCTTCAAACTGACCCGCCATCAGCTCCAACACGCCCGGATACTTCTCCGGATCAACAACAAACGACGGCAGATCCGAGACCTCCAACGGTGGCAACCCAGGAAGCTGCACGATCTCCTTCTCCGAAATCGGAACTTTCAGCAACCCTTTAAACACACTGTAGTAGATCACATTCACAGAGCTCGTCTGCGTGAAGAAGACCGCACCACACAGGCCCTTACTCTTCGCCACAACTAAGCCCCACGGCATGAAGGCGTCGTAGATGGCGCAGTCCACGGCCCGACCCCCTTCTCGAAGCTTCTCAATGAGTCGGGATGTTGACTCCGTCCCGGCCGTTTTGAAGCTGAGTAGATGCTCCCGAGGGTCGACGTCGGCTCTGGCTGAAAGGAAATGGGCTAGAATTAGATTAATATGGATAAGTAATTATAGTTGGGCTATAATTATAATAGTCCATAAGCCCAACAATCGTGGCTAGTGACTCTTCATCTATATAATGGTTATTTATTCTCCATTGTGGGGCATGAGAAATAGCGTAACATTAGAGAGAAAATACGTAAAGCTTTGTAGAGAGAATTCCTAGTATTCTTCTACGGAGCAATTGTAGTGGGATAGTTCCTGCATCGGATTGGATTGCACGTGGACCTCGATAGTAGTGGATTCAACTTGCAGGATTCAATCGCAAAAGAAAATAACACAACAAGTAAGATTTAGTTCCGTTGTGTTTTACATGCTCAACGTGCAATATGATTATGAATCTAGATCTGTATTCTTGTATGCAAATTTCCGCTGCGCTCATTAGATAAATACAAGAAAACCCAACAGTGGTATCAGAGCCAGGGCTCGATTCATAATTATTTTGTGTGTTAATTATTTGTGGACGACCGTAATCTGGTCTCGTAATTGGGTTTGTGGATGAAATATGATTTTACGCGAAACAGTCTTCGATCTTTTGAAGATTAAATTAGATGAGGAATAGAATTTGAAATTTATATCAAAATTCGATTCGTATTTAACTTTGGAGGTTAGAAATTAGATTTCTGTTCCGTTTGAAAGGTTTTAAGGAAAAGTGAGAAAGCTTTAATTTTGAGTTTTTCAATAAAATTTTGAAATTTTGAATATTCTGGAGAATTGTTTTCGATGATTCAGAAAACTGAAATTAACCCTTTAATTAGACTTTTGGAAAGAAAATCCTTTTTGTTTATTTAATTTTTCGGAAATATAGTTTAAAACTTGAAGTTAGACTTCAAAATCATTCGAAAATTTTGACTAACTCCAAAATGTCTTAAAGCTTTATTGAAAATTGATTTGATATTTTGAATATCATATTTTTGGAAGAAAATCTTGAAATCTTAAATATTGAATTTTCAAGATTGATTGCCATCTTTTCTTTGAATGTTATGAACGACCCTTTTTTCCTTTTAAAATAATAGGGCAGATTGTTACGCTTAGGTATATAATTAATTTAGAATTAATATAAATAGTTAAATCCACATTTAATTTGAGAATAAAATTTGATTTTATTTGTTGAGAATTATTTGATATCCTATGTGATAAGTATGCTATTTAATTTATGATTATTTATTTTAATTATAGTAGTTAGAGACCGTGTTATATTATGTCTGTGTAGGCAGCGCCCAGTATGTGGTGTCCGTGTTATACTATGTCTGGGTAGGCGGCGCCCAATATTTGTAGTCCGTGTTATACTATGTCTTGGTAGGCGGCGCCCATTAATTCTTTGAAATTTAATATTGAATAATATATTCACATAACCAGTATCACACTTTTCCCCATAAAATATAAGTCTTGTTTTTGAAACAAACGCATCGTCCATCATAATTATTTGATGTTCCTAGCCTTTTCGACCACGAGTTTTACGCCAAAGCGTTTACTCTATCTAAATCCACAAGGTCTAGGCTCATTCATAGATGCATGGTTGGCATCGTGTGATGGGTTTGACTTGCTTAAATTGTTTAGTAAAGCGAAAGCGACCTAAATAGTTTATGGATGCATATTAATTGGATTAATAAACCAAGAATTGCAAAATAGTTGTTGCAGTTGACTTGGAGGCCTACCTTGTAATATTATTGTTGTGATCAGCCAAAGCAGGGGTTGCAATAATATGGACTTGGATCTTAGACCACTAAAATTTATATTTGATATAAATTCGTATTATATGTTTGGGGGACATAATATATGTTTAAATTAGTGGGAGCTAATCAATACAATAAACCCTTGTTTGGTTAGTGATACGAATGTGATATTTGTATGCTTTTCTAATTTACTTTCCGTTGTATTTTTCTATTCAGAATGTCAAACTTGACTTACAAGTGTTTGATGGAAACACACAAGTTGATTGTGTCAAATTTCACGGATTGGCTCCGTTGTTTGCGCTTGGTGCTAAGGCATGACAAAATTGATTATGTCTTGGACGAACCAATTGGTGTCGTTCCCAGTAAGGAATCCTCTGAGTTTGCTACGTTTGACGCAACTGCTCATGAGAAACAATGTTGAAAATGCAAATGATGGTCAGTGCATCATGCTGTCATCCATGAGTTTGGAACTTCAAAGACAACATGAGCACATGCTTCCATATGAGATGCTAAACACTTGGAGAGTTTGTATGCTTCACAAGCTCAAACTATGGAGTATGAGATACTTCACGATCTCTTCAAGTGCAAGCTTCATGATGGAGGCAAGGTTTCTGAGCATGTGCTGAAATTGATTGGTTTGATTGAGAGGTTAGCATCGATTGGAATGGTGCTTCCCGCAAATGTCTCAACAAATCTAATTCTTCAGTCTCTTCCTAGTAGTTTTGAGAATTTCATTGTGAATTTCAACATGAACAACACGAAGGTTGGGCTGCCAGAGTTGCACAACATACTTAAGACTTATGAGTCTTCCACTGCTAAGGTCAAATCTGTGCTCCTGCAAAGTCTTCCAAATGGAAGAATAAGCAGCAACAGAAGAAGAAAGCATCTAAGGATGTTGTTCTAAAGCCTAAGAGTGGAGGGACTAAGAAGAAGTCGAAATCATCAAAGGATGGTTGTCTTTTCTGTCATGAGTAGGGACTTGGAAGAGAGACTGCCCAAAATTCAAGGCACTAGGTGCAGAAAGTGGGAGCTCAGGTATGTTTGTCATTGAGATAAATATGTCTATGAATAATTCACAATCTTGGGTATTAGATACAACTTGTGGCTCACATTTGTAATAATGTGCAGGGTCTAAGTGACTGCAGGAAAGTGAGGCCTGGGGAAGTTGATTTGCGTGTTGGGAATGGAGCAAGAGTTGCTGCCGAATGCGTGGGGACTTACAGATTGGATCTTCCCTCAGGACATAGACTAGAATTGTTCAATTGTTATTTCGTTCCAGTTATTTCTAAGAATATTATTTCCATTCCGATGTTAGACATTGAAGGTTTTTCCTTCCATTTTGCGAACAACAGATGCTCGTTTTCTTTTAATGGATTGTTTTATGGAAATGCCACTCTTGAAAATGGATTATATATGCTTGAATACACATGAAATATTCTCAATATGCAAAACAAAAGACCTAAGCTATGTAATACGAATAATGCAACTTATCTTTGGCATTGAAGACTTGGTCATATTAATGAGAAAAGAATAGCAAGATTGAGAAAGTTAGACTATCTCACTTCATTTGATTTAGAATCATATGGAGCTTATGAATTATGTCTCAAAGGAAAAATGACAAGTAAACCATTTTTTGGGAAAAGGGTGCGTCTAAGGATTTGCTAGAGGCGGTTATTCATACTTCATAACTTTTACTGATGATTTATCAAGGTATGAATATGTGTATCTTATGGAACATAAATCTGAGGCCTTCGAGAAATTTAAAGAGTTTAAGTGTGAAGTTGAGAAACAACTTGGAAAAAGTATCAAGACTCTTCGATCAGATCGAGGAGGGGAATACTTGAGCCTAGAATTTCTTGATTACTTGAAGTCACATGGAATCCAGTCAGACTGGACACCTCCTGGTACACCTCAAATGAATGGAGTATCTAATAGGAAAAATCGAACATTATTAGATATGGTTCGATCCATGATGAGCTTCGCCAGTCTCCCTTTATTCCTATGGGGTCATGCCTTACTAACGGCTATTTACATTCTAAATAGGGTTCCTTCTAAATCAGTCGAGAAAACACCATATGAGTTATGGTGTGGCAAGAAAGCAAGTCTTAACCATATCCGGACTTGGGGTTGTCCAGCTTTTGTTAAGAAAATGATGACTGATAAATTGGAAACTAAAAGTGAGAAATGTCATTTTGTGGGATATCCTAAAGAAACTAAAGGATATGAATTCCACTACCCTGGAGATCACAAGGTGATAATCTCTAGGAATGTGACGTTTCTTGAAGACAATTATGTCTTAAAGGAACAAAGTCACAACATTGTAGATCTTGAAGAAATTCAAGAATCACAAGATAACATTGAGGATGAGGTATTGTTAAATGGTTTGAACAATAACTCAGTGGGAGTTTTTGATGATCTATTGGGAGGGGAAATTACTCTTAGAGAGGACCTTAGAGAGACTCTCGAAGGACCACCTCAAGACAATGAGATGCATCAAAGACAAGACGATGCAATAGTTGCATCACCTCCACCTCAAGAAGATCATGGGGATATTCTTGAACCTTCTCACATACAGAATGAACAGCCTGAACTAGAGCAAAACCAACCAGACCATGACGACTATAAGTCTCAGTCTGGATATGTTTTTATCCTCAATGGTGGAGCAGTGAGTTGGAATAGTTCCAAACAAGGTACAACTGCCGATTCCACCACCGAAGCCGAGTATATTGCTGCATCTGAAGCTGCCAAAGAAGCTGTTGCTTTGTTAGAGTTCGTTAAGGAACTGGGTGTCGTTCCGAGTGCCAGTAGTGCAATACCTTTGTACTGTGACAACACTGGTGCTGTTGCGCAAGCAAAAGAACCCAGAACTACGAACAGGAACAAGCATGTTCCCTGAAGATATCATCTGATCAGAGAAATAATTGAAAGAGGAGACATAAAATTAGAAAGAGTACCCACTGATGATAATTTAGTTGATCCTTTCACTAAACCGTTATATAGCAAAACACAACAAGCACTTTGAGAGCTTAGGTGTTAAGCATGTTGGTAGATGGCTTTGAATAAGTGGGAGTTAAAGTTTTATATGTCTTAGAAACATTTTTTGTTGAGACAATATTACTTGATCACATTCAATGAAAATTTTATTTTCTATGGGTTTTGTGCACTTATTGGAATAACTGTTTAAATGTTTGTCTTTATTCTAAATATTTGTTCCCTTGAATTATGACTGTCGTTAATGGTGTGAGACATTAATGATATAGTATAATTCTAAAATAGCCCTAACCAATGATCATCAAGAATGGGATATTGATGATATGTTATAGGTTAGCATGAGGTTTGCATCACATTCTTCGAGAATGTAGTTGTTCTCACAACTATGAGATATCAGATATTCGTGATGGACCCATGGTATACTTTGGAGAGTATTGGTATACCCTACTACTCCCTCCGTCCTGGCTAAGATGACACATTGCTTAGCCGACACGAGATTTTAGGAGTTATTAGTTAAAGTGTTTAATTGGAGAGAGAGAAGGTGGGTGTAAGTATTAAAGTAGAGAGATAAAGAAAGATGGATATTTAAATAGGAGTGAGAAAAAGTGGTTGAATGTATTAATTGGAGAGAGAAAGTTATCAAAAAAGGAAATGTGTCATCTTAGTTGGGACAAACTAAAAAGGAAAACGTGTCATCTTAAGCGGGACGAAGGGAGTATTAAACTGTTTTGTTAAGTGTCTACAGTTTATTAGTGCATGAAGTATGTAATAGTCCTTGGATCTGAGGTCATTACACATTTTGTTTGTTGAGTGGTGTGCTTTGATCTTGTCCAACGCTTTGCCTCCCAAAGGAGGATTGAGACACGGACCTGTGTTGGGTATATCATAAGATAAATGAAAATGGTAGTTGAGCAAAGAATGAGATTCATTCCTCGATTGGAATTTCGAGTGAACACTCAAATTCTCTATATTACTTGACCATTAAGTCATTGACCAATGCAAAGATATATTCGATTAAAGTAATTGAATATGATCGAATGGGTCATTTAATAAAGATGAGATAAAGTGATTGAGCTATTTGGATGACACATAGCAAATCTTAGGCTCAATCGGGTGGTTCGTGAATGAAAGGATATTACTATAAACTTTATGTAAATTCTTGTTTACCAAATTCACGTAAACGTCCTTCATATATCGAGCTACGCTGCCAACGCAGTTTAAGAGTTTTGTGCAGACTTCGATTAGATCGTCGTCGATAATGAGGGCCTAAAGGGTCACACTATATGTGTATTTTGATCTGCTCAAGGGTACAAAGTTGGAACTACGCATTATATCTAATGCTAGTACAAGTGGGAGATTGAAATGAAATGAGCTAGAATTAGATTAATATGGATTAAGTAATTATAGTTGGGCTATAATTATAATAGTCCATAAGCTCAACACTCGTGGAACCCTAGTGACTCTTCATATATATAATGGTTATTTATTATCCATTGTAGGGCATGAGAAATAGCGTAACATTAGAGAGAAAATACGTAAAGCTTTGTAGAGAGAATTCCTAGCATTCTTCTACGGAGCAATTGTACCGGGATAGTTCCTGCATCGGATTGGATTGCACGTGGACCTCGATAGTAGTGGATTCAACTTGCAGGATTCAATCGCAGAAGAAAATAACACAAGTAAGATTTAGTTCCGTTGTGTTTTACATGCTCAACGTGCAATGTGATTATGAATCCAGATCTGTATTCTTGTATGCAAATTTTCGCTGCGCTCATTAGATGAATACAAGAAAACCCAACACTGGCGGCGGTGGAGTCGTAGCCGTCGGAGATCGTCTTGACGGTGATATTGTTGACAGCGGTGGAAGAGGTGAGGACGCCTTGCGGTACGGCGAAGGTGATTGTGATGCCTTTGTGGGCTAAGCGATTGGAGAATTGGATCATAGGGTTTATGTGGCCTTGGAGTGGATATGGTAGGATTAGGCAGTGTGGTTTGTGCTCTGTTTTTTTATCCCTTTCTTTCAATTTCGATTTCAATATAAGTGATTGGTAATGTCATTTGTAGAACAATACAAAGCTTTATGAGTGGAAAGTTGGGAGTAAAGATTCCTACTCCTAGTTAGTAACGAAGGAGATATGACCAAATGTTAAGATAATGTATTAAGATGGGCGTTGAGATAAGGATATTTTATCTCATTTTTTTGAATTAATTCGCTTTGGATTTAAAGGGCTGAGATGATCTTTGGAGGCCTAACATGGACCTTATTTTATCTGTCATTATAATTCATATCTTGGTCTTATCAAGGCTATCAAACAAGTACTTTAGATAGTGTATCCGTTTGTAAATTTATTTTTTGTTACAATGATTTTTTTTTACTGAAATGAACACATTTTTTTAATGGTCAAACACCAAATTTATCATTTTGTCGAAGTATTGAGCTATTCGACTGTAATAGTATCTTTGGAGAATTTCACTAAATTGTCCTATCAATATGTGGACCACATGGCGAGAAAATAATAGAGTGATTCGGGCTGCATAGAAAGAGAGACTATTAAGTTTAATTGTAAATTTGGACAAATTTCAATTTTTTTAAAGTTTTATTCAAACAAATCTAAAATAAGTACATCACGAATAAAAATTGGAACGCAATCCAACTAATACTTGCTATCAGCAATAGAACCCGATGCCTGAGCAGCGTATGAGCAACCACAATCTTCCACCACTGCCCCAAAGATAAATTCATCTTTCTGTGTGCCTGTCACGGCGAGTACTATCGTCTGAGCATCCATCTTGAACTCTACCATTTTATTTTTCGTCCTTTAGTTTTGGCTTGCAAAATCGGTATTTGCCATCTTATATTTTGGTTCACATGGACTTAGGTAGTCAAAATATTTAAGGTCTTATAAGATTTAGAGCATCTCCAACCATTACACTAAACTCAAACCTATTTTAGTGTAAATATCACACTAAATATTGATTTTGCTCCAACCATTTACACTAAACTCAAACCTAAAAAATTATTCCTCACCCACTAACTTATTATACTTTTCAATCATACCTATATATTTTATTTAAATTACACACTAACTCCATGACACTTTATCAATATCTTAAATTAAATTAAATAAGCATAATATAAGATTTATTAATTAATATAACTAAATATGAAAATAGAGTAAAGATAAATTAACAAAAATTGTATATACAAAACACCCTCAAATTTTAAACCGGTTTTCTTATTAATGTATTATTTCCTTCCTAAATTGCCCTTTTTATATTTGTAAAGGTACCACTTAAAATGTTTTCCTTTTATATGATCTTTTAATTATAGAAATCCCAAAACTTTAGGCAAATTCAAATTGAATTTATATTCCAAAGATTTAAAATTTTGTCAAACAAATCTATACTCATTAAATCCGACAAAGTTCATTATAATATTTGAAAACTTTTTAACTTATTTCTTATGACTAATTCATTTTAAAAACATTTAAACTTTCAAACTTATTTTATTTTTGTTAGTGTTAATTGCTTAGCTACTGATTTGCTGAGCATGAAGAGTTTCAAGTAGAGAAAGGGAGAAGTCTTTGGTCAGCTCGCTCAAGCTGTGGAAGAGCTTCAGGAACCATTGGATGTGTTTTAGATAGATTAGTACCTGACCGTTGATTTGAGTGAGTGAGTAACTTCCCCCTTCATCAACAGCTTCCTTTGCCAATTCCTTCCATTTCCTTGCATTCTCTCTCATCTCTCCAGCTCTCTCTCCCTCCATCACATGCTTCACACAACTAACCAACTCCTCATGCCCAACAACACCTTCTTCATTGGGGCAAGCCTTTACTCCCACTTTCCAAACATCCATCACAAACTTTGCGTTCATAGCCTGATCACTCCACCACGGGACCCCCACCATCGGGACCCCGAGGCTAAGTGCTTCCAGAGTCGAGTTCCACCCACAGTGCGTTACAAAGCAGCCAATGGCGTCATGAGCAAGTACCTCAAGCTGCGAGCACCATGACACGATTAGCCCCTTACCCGAGGCTTCGTCTGAGAAATTTTCCGGGAGCTTCGACACCTCTGAGGATCGGACCACCCATAGGAAGTGTTTTCCGGTTAGCTTAAGGGCCGTTGCCAATTCCTCCATTTCATGCTTTTCCAATTTGGCCATGCTACCAAAGGAGACATAGATAACCGATTTTGGTGATCTTTGTTGTAGCCATTTCATGCAAGTGTCATCTGGCTTGAACATACTAAGACCATAATTTGTGTCATCTTGCAATCTTTTGTCTTGGTACATAGAAGGTATGGCTGGTCCAATTGTTTTGACTGATATGGACTTTTTCATCCAATCATTTGCCTGAAATAGGACTCCAAATACATAAGTTACCTTAATATATATACTACTATCTGTTCACTACAAATAATTTTAACAGTGGAAGATAAATTTGACGAAAACTAATTTTTGCAAAGAAAAAAACATTTGATGAATTAACTATTGATCAATACACATACCAACTCCTCGTCCAGGTCATAAAGACATAAACCCGGCCATGAGTAGCAGAAATATGGATACAGGTAGCAATATTAATGAACACCAACTACTCTTCCAGGCCATAAATTAAGACATAAACCCATGAGAAGCAATATATGGTATAGAACTTTAGAAGTAGCAATCGCATTAAATATGGAGTTGTCCAAATTGCCACGTTTTTTTTGTTACAATTATTTGTGTTCTCTTTCTTTTCCATGGTTGGGCGTGAGGGGAATTAGCAATTCAGGGTCAAATTAATACTCCCTCCGTCCTATAACATGAGTCACTCTTATTATGAACACGAATTTTAAGAAATGTAAAGAATAGTAGATCGGAAAAGTTAGTGGAATATAAACCCACTTTTTTATATTGATTATAATTATAATAAAATTTGAGTGAAGGGAGTTAGACCATCTTCAATGGTACACTAAAACCTAAAATGGGATAAGTATTTAGCTCCAATAGTACTAAAAAACCAATCCTATTTTTGGTTTTTGAGAAAAAAAATACCTATCTTTAGGTTTACACTAAACCAATACCTAAAAGTTTTTCAAATTTTGTGAGTAAAAAAAAACATAATATAGAGAATATTCTTTTAAGTTTGAGTTTGTGTAAATAGTTGGAGTAAAATCAATATTTAGTGTGAGATTTACACTAAAATGAGTTTGAGTTTAGTGGAATGTTGGAGATGCTCTTAGTGGAATGTGAGACTTATTTACCATTTATGGTAAAAATGAAGTGTGACTTTTATTGTTGAACGGACCAAAATGGCAAAGTGTGACTCTTATTGTGGGACGGAGAGAGTACTACTTTGCAATAAAAAATTGTGATATTGGACTCCAAAATTATGAACTATGGCGAAATTATGATAATTTTCATAAAATTAAAAATTATCTAAAATATCACAAACTTTACATTCTATTTGTTATTTTCCCACGATGAATACATGCCTTTTTAAATCCTACTACTTAACACTACTAAATCAATGTAGCTTTCTACGTGATTTTTTATTCTACTAGCAACTAGCTAGCCACAAACATAAAAAATGTTCTAAATTATCATAAATGTTTCATGGTTGCCCGCTTAGAATAAGTTTTCGCTTAAAATTTCTTATTTGGGTTGAATTGAGAAATAAAAATACAGAATGTAAGTGTGAAATTTTAAACCAAATTTAAAATTTATGGAAAATATCAAAATTTGGCCAAAATTCTTGGTGTTAGTGACTAATATCCTAAAAAATTTCATTAATCTCAACTGTATGTACTCGATAAGAGAATGGAGTATAAAATACTAATGCCAACTAATTAAGAAATACTTCAGGAAATAAATAAAGGTTTGACATTACGAATATCACTTGTGATTATTAAAGAACAAATTGCCAAATAAATAACGAACACATTTTTTTCTGAAAGTTAAATTACGAAAAAGATTTTGTGACTAATCACCAATCCCGTTCGCACGGTGCGGACAGCCCAGTAGAAGATTAGCCACATTAATTAGTGGTATGAGATGTTGAATTTTCTAATGGCAGAAATCTTAAAAATAAAATAGAGGCCCCAAAATAGTCCTAACTCTTCATCACATGTGACTTACAAAACAAAACCAAATAAATGTCATGTATATATCGTTTTTTTTATGTAAAATGAAAGTTTAATTTAGCCCAATGAAACTCGGCAATAAGTCAGTAACAACTAAACATGATAACTTATCCTAAAAGACTAGCCACGTACCTCTTCTTCGAGCTCGTAAACTGAGTTAACGAACATGAAATGGGAATCCTCCACACCTTCAAACTGACCCACCAGCAGCTCCAATGCGCCCGGATACTTCTCCGGATCAACAACAAACGACGGCAAATCCGAGATCGCCAACGGCGGCAGCCCGGGAAGCACGGTCTCCCTCTCCGTAACCGGAACTTTGAGCAACCCTTTGAACACATTGTAGTAGATCACATTCACAGAGCTCGCCTGCGTGAAGAAGGCCGCACCAGACAGGCCCTTACTCTTCGCCACGGCTAAGCCCCACGGCATGAAGGCGTCGCAGACGACGCAGTCCACGGGCCGGCCCCCTTCTCGAAGCTTCTCGATGAGACGGGACGTTGACTCCGGACCGGCCTTTTTGAAGCTGAGTAGATGCTCCCGAGGGTCGACGTCGGCTCTGGCGGTGGGGGAGTCGTAGCCGTCGGAGATCGTCTCGACGACGATGTTGTTGCCGGCGGCGGAAGAGGTGAGGGCGCCTTGTGGTACGGCGAAGGTGATTGTGATGCCTTTGTGGGCTAAGCGTTTGGAGAATTCGATCATGGGGTTTATGTGGCCTTGGCCTGGGTACGGCAGGATTAGGCAGTGTGGTTTGTGTTCTGTTTTTGGATCCATTTCTTTCGGTTTGGATTTATGTGGTGTGTTTAGGATGCTTTGAGGTTTGATCATGTGAGTACGAGGTAAGGTTATATATAGAACATTGGAACATTTAGGCAAGTTGTAATGGATAAGAGGTCATGAATTCTATGAGTGGTTGTAAAAAATTGTTCGGATGACGGTGGAATAAAGATTAATACTTCTTCCGTTCCTCATAATTCGTCACTGTTTGATCCGGCAAGGGTTTTAAAAAATGTAGTGGGTTAAAAAAGTTGGTGACATGTGGATCCTACTTTTATATATTAATTTTATAATAAATATGAGTATGGATGAGTCAGTGGAATGTAGAGTTCACTACCAAAAATGGTAAAAGTAAAAGGTGACAAATTTTTAGGGACGGAAAAAAAAGGAAATGTGTGACAAATTTTCAGGGAATGAGGGAGTACTACTTATTTATTTTAGTCCTATGTTTCTGTTTGAAGGGATGATAAAGTAAGAGAAAGAATAAAGTAGAGAAATGAGGAGAGAGTAAGTAGGAGTAATAAAGATAATACCCTTTCTATGCCATTAGGAGTTCCATTTGAGTTCGGCACGAGTTTTAATGAAATATAAAGTAAAGTGAGTGAGAAAAGTTAGTGGAATTTGAGATCCATTTTTATATCTCCCTCCGTCCCTCCGTCCTGCAGTAGGAGTCGTATTTGGTTATGACACGGATTTTAAGAAATGTAAAGAAAAGTAAGATTGAATAATGTAGTGAAAATATGAGTCTCACTTATTATATTAGTTTTATAATAAAATGTGAAGTGTGTCAAAATTTGGGGGACAGATTGAAATAGCAAACTGTGTCAAAAATTTTGAGGAAGGAGGAAGTACGTATTCATTTTCATAAGAATTATCTTTCTCTATTGTAAAATATGTCAATAACCCTTGATGCATGTCAAGGTGGTGAGCGGAAGGATCGACATTATCAGGGACCTCATCTGGAACAAGTCTGGCCAGCCTGTGAAAGCGGCCTTCAAGGAAGATGCTGCAATGAACCCGGCCGTAAAAGCCAACCTACAGGCTACATGCCGCCAAACTGGGGAGTGCGGCCTTCAGGCTGCCGGCCGTCGAGAGCGACGTCAGGATAGCCGCCACCTACCTGGAGCTCGCTGACGCCGTCAACATCATATGGGCCACCATGGACGGAGATCGTCTCGACGGCGATATTGTTGCCGGCGGTGGATGAGGTGAGGACGCCTTGTGGTACGGCGAAGGTGATTGTGATGCCTTTGTGGGCTAAGCGTTTGGAGAATTGGATCATAGGGTTTATGTGGCCTTGGAGTGGATATGGCAGGATTAGGCAGTGTGGTTTCTGTTGTTTTTTCTCCATTTCTTTGGGTTTAGATTTGGTGGTGGTGTAGCCGTGTAGGTTGGTTTGAGGTGTGATCATGTATACTTGGTAAACTTATGTATAGAACATTGGTGAGCAGTTTTTTTTACTTATCATAAATAACTCATCTATCTTGGAGTTATATTAACAAAAATGATCTATAAAATTATATGTTTTCTCCTCATATTTTGTTTTATTTTTGTTTTGACAAAGTTACGGTAAGAAGGCTAAGACCATCTCCAAAGGTACACTAAAACCTAAAATAGGATAGGTATTTAGCTTCAATAGTACTAAAAAACCAATTCCATTTTTTGTTTTTGAGAAAAATTTACCTATCTTTAGGTTTACACTAAACCAAAACCTAATTTTTTAAAAAAAAATTTGTGAGTAAAAAGAGCATAATATAGAGAATATTCTTTTAAGTTTGAGTTTAGTGTAAATGGTTAGAGTAAAATCATATTTGATGTAATATTTACACTGAAATGAGTTTGAGTTTAGTGTAAATGGTTGGAGATGCTCTAAGAGGTGAAATCTGAGTGGTTGTAGTCAAGGGAGGAGCCATAAATTTAATACTTCAGCATGTGCAAAAATAGTTTGAGAGTAAATCTGCCGTTGCTTGTAATTATTTTTGGATCAAAGTGACCTAAAGATTAGTAGTTCAAACTAGTAGCAACGTAGGAGATACGGCACAAAACGTCTAAGTAATGTTAGGATAGTGCGTCCGTTTCTAAATTTAGTTTTTGTTACCGTATCTCATTAAAATGAAAACATCTACTAATGGTTAAAATCAAATTTCATTTCGTTAAAGTATTGAGCTATTTTGACCATAATCGTGTCCTAGTGGGAATTTCCCTATCTTGTCCTGTCAATATGTGGACCATGGCGAGGAAATAATAGAGTGATCGGGTACATAAGAAGTTATGATATAGAAAGAGACATATATAGGCTATATTGCATATTTGAGCAAAGTCCAAAATGATTAGGTCTTTAGATGACATCCGAGGATCGGACCACCCATAGGAAGTGTTTTCCGGTTAGCTTAAGGGCCGTTGCCAATTCCTCCATTTCATGCTTTTCCAATTTGGCAATACTACCGAAGGAGACGTAGATAACTGATTTAGGTGATCTTTGTTGTAGCCATCTCATGCAAATGTCATCTGGTTTGAACAAACTAAGACCATAACTTTTGTCATGTGGTACTCTTTTGTCTAGGTAGATAGAAGGTATGGCTGGTCCAATTGTTTTAACTGCCATTGATTTTTTCATCCACTCATTTGCCTGAAACAAAGATTCCAAGTACATAAGTTACTTTAAAATTTGTGATTTATTTACCAATTGTCTCAAAACTCTATATATCATCATATATATATATATAGAACAGAGGTTCCAAAATCCGCATGTGACGTTGAAAACAAAACCAACCAAGCAAAAATAAAAATCTAACAAGTATATTCCGTTTTCTTTCAAATCCAATCCAACTCGGACGACTTATTCCAAAAGACTAGCCACGTACCTCTTTGTCAAGCTCGTAAATCGAGTTAACGAACACGAAATCAGAATCCTCCACACCATCAAACTGACCCATTACCAGCTCCAACAAGCCCGGATGCTTCTCCTGATCAACAACAAACGACGGCAAATCCGAGATCGCCAGCGGCGGCAGCCCGGGAAGCACGGTCTCCCTCTCCTTTACCGGAACTTTGAGCAACCCTTTAAACACGTTGTAGTAAACAACATTGACAGAGCTCGGCTGCGTGAAGAAGGCCGCACCAAACAGGCCTTTGCTCTTCGCCACGGCCAGCCCCCACGGCAGGAAGGCGTCGTAGACGACGCAGTCCACTGCCCGGCCCGGGCCTTCTCGAAGCTTCTCGATGAGGCGGGACGTTGACTCCGCCCCTTCCCTTTCGAGGGTGGCTAGATACTCCCGAGGGTCGGCGTCGGCTCTGGCGGCGGCGGAGGTGTAGCCGTCGGAGATGGACTCGACGGCGATGGAGGCGGAGATGTCGGCGGCGGCGGAGGAGAGGATGTCTTGTGGTGCGGCGAAGGTGATTGTGATGCCTTTGTAGGCTAAGCGTTTGGAGAATTGGATCAGGGGGTTTATGTGGCCTTGGCTTGGGTATGGAAGGATTAGGCAGTGTGGTTTGTCTTCTGTTTTTTGATCCATTTCTTTAGGATGGTTGGGGTGTGATCATGTGTACTAGGTAAGGTTATATATAGGCAAGATATGGATAAGAGGTGAATTCTATCTATGAGTGGTTGTAAAAATGTTTGGGATAGAGGTGACATAAAGATTAGTTCCTCCTCGGTCCTACTATAAAGTTATGTTTGATAGGGGTGATGACTCATTTAGGGATGAAAAAAGGTGAACTACGATGCCAATAGAGAATAAGTTATGGCTAAAAGGTGAACTACGATGATAATTATCGAGTTAAATGGATAGAATAAAATAAAATAAAAAAGAGAATATAATGGAGAAATGAAAAAAAAGAGTAATTGTGAAAAATAATAAAATAAAAGAAAATAAATAGTGGTTATTTTGTTTTTCTAAAAATGAGAATTAATCACTTATAAACTTATAATGAAACATAAAATATCTAAATATTGCTTGGATAGGCGTCCTTTGGAAAATTTGCTTTTCGTTACAGTCTGCCGTCCTATTAAAATGATACAACTACATACTATTATAAAAAAAAAAAGTATTGAAATATTTCGACCCGGTAATAGTGTCTCAGTACGAAAGTCGTGTGTCAGTTGGAAACTTCACTATTTTGTCCTATGATCCAATCAAAATGTGGATCCTACAAGGGAAATTGCAACACATGGAGACACGTGAATCCCAAATTAATGTGTTTTTCATTAATCATGACAGTGGATCCTACAAGCGAATTATTGAATGAGTTGTTGTGAAAATATTAATTTGGATGGATGTGAAATATCTTCCTTGGCTTGCTACAAGTGAGTGATTTATTTTGGTGAACTATGATGAAAGAAAATAAAAAATAAAATAAAAGAGAAATGAAAAAGAGTAAGTATAAGAAATAATAAAACATGAAAAATAATAAAGTAAGAGAAAATAAATATTCTTTTTGTCCTATTATAAGTGATAGATTTCTTTTGGACACAAGAATTAAGAAAATAATATATATTAAGTTAAAGTGGAGAGAGTAAAGTATGAGAGATAAAAAGTAAGAAAAATAAAGAGAGAATAAAGTAAGAGAGAGAATAAATTAAGATATAGTTGAAGTTTTGTTTTTAGCTAAAAAATGAAATTGATCAATTGTGGTGGACTCGTGTCTGGTGGGATAACTCAAAATAAAAAATTGATAACTTGTGATGGGATGGAAGGAGTATTTTTTTTATGAAAATAAAAAATTAATTAAAAATAGTGAAACACAAAATCTAAATATTGCTTTGATATGCGTCCGTTTGTAAATTTGTTTTTGGTTACAGTCTACTAGCATCTTAAAGTCATCTTAAAATGAAAACAACTACAATTGATCAAAATTGTTTTTTTTTCATTTTGTTATAAGTGTCTCAAAGACAAAAATGTTGTGTCTCATTGGGAACTTCCCTATACTGTCGTCAACATGTGGATCCTACAAGAAAATATTAGCTGCAAAGTTGGGCAAAGTCCAAATTAGATTAGGTTTTCAGATGACAATTCGAACACTACATTGCTGGCTGGTGTCAGCTTTCACAATTTTCCTACACTGGTTGCAAAATAGGTGTTTGTGACATTATCTTTTTGTACTTTCTCGGAGCCACGAAAGATGTCTCATTTTCCTTTTTAGTTTATCCAACAAAAGATGTCATATTTCTCTTTTTGGAAAATGTTCTCTCTCACATAAATATAAAAATTATATTTTCTCTCTCTATTTAACACAAAAAATAAAACCTCCTAAAATCTCATACCGTCCCACAAGTGTGACGACAAGAGGGAGTAGTAATTTTCTATTGCTTGCAAATTCGCTATTTGCCTCCTCTTTTGGTCATATGACTTAGGTAGTCAATATATTTAAGGTTTGGATTTTCATTTGTTATTCCTAAACGTTTGAATAGGAGCCCGGGGAGCATTAGGATGCAACCATAGTTAGAGTGACAATGTACCACCAACCTCGTGCGGCCACGTGGCACGCTACCCAGTAATATTAGGGGCGTATCCAGCAATATCATATTAAGCGTTTTAGATGGAATTCTGAGCATTTTTTTTAATTGAATGTAGCATATTATGGGGAATATTAGTTTTATTTATGGTTTAATTTTAGGAAATGGATGAGAACGAATAAATATGCATACAATGTTAAACATCATTCACATGTGTGAATTGTGATTATCTGTGTAGAAACATGAACTTAAGCTTACGCTGGTTTGGAGCTTTATCTGTAGAGTCTGTTAAATTCAATTCTTGTTTTCGTTAACAGAAGAGTTTCGGTAGATATAGGATAAACGCATATTTGTGCACTTTTATGCGTGGATGAAATTTGATATTCACATAAAGTGGTTGGTGAATGGCTTTTTTGTTCCCTTTATTTTTTGGAACTGCCTCTTTAACATTTTAGGTTTTATATACACAGTTCATTCAGTTAAGTGTTGAGATATTCTTCTGTCTGTGGTGTCACTATGTCAGTCTTCTGGAAAATACTATTCAATTTTTTAAAATTTAGTTTTCATACTTTTTAAAATCTGAATTGTCATCTAAAACCTTGTAGTTTATACATAGTTGATAGGGTGCTGCCTTTATTACTAATGATGGTTTAATATGCTCAGAGTAAGAATAATGTTTGACCTATGGTGTATAAAACAACCATTTTAAATGTTTAACTTCGTAGGTCGACAACGGAAATGTTAGGAAATATTATATTTCTATTAATTGTGGACTATTCACGAAAAAAGTTCAATTATTAACAGTTAATACTCCATCATTTCCAATTATTTGCTAAAGATACATTGATAATCAAGAATCTGATAATTTTTTTGACATGGCTCCTTCCATCGTATTAGAAACAAATTCTTGAATATTTCTGTCTGAAGTTCCCCCTTCATCAACAGCTCCCTTTGCCAACTCCTTCCATTTCCTTGCATTCTCTCTTATCTCTTCCGCTCCCTCTCCCTCCATCACACAATTTACACAACGAACCAATTCCTCATGCCCAACAACACCTCCATCATTGGGATAAGCCCTCACTCCCATCTTCCAAACATCCATCACAAACTTGGCATTCGTAGCCTGATCACTCCACCACGGGACCCCGACCATCGGGACCCCGAGGCTCAGCGCCTCCAGAGTCGAGTTCCACCCACAGTGCGTCACAAAGCATCCTATGGCTTCATGAGCAAGTACCTCAAGCTGCGAGCACCATGACACGATTAGCCCCTTACCCGAGGCTTCGTCCGCGAAATTTTCCGGGAGCTTCGAAACCTCCGAGGATCGGACCACCCATAGGAAGTGTTTGCCGGTTAGCTTAAGGGCCGTTGCCAATTCCTCCATTTCATGCTTTTCCAATTTGGCAATACTACCAAAGGAGACGTAGATAACTGATTTAGGTGATCTTTGTTGTAGCCATCTCATGTAAATGTCATCTGATTTGAACAAACTAAGACCATAACTTTTGTCGTGTGGTATTCTTTTGTCTAGGTAGATAGAAGGTATGGCTGGTCCAATTGTTTTTACTGACATTGATTTTTTCATCCACTCATTTGCCTGAAACAAGATTCCAAGTAAATAAGTTAGTACTCCACTTCAATAATTGTTACATATCGTCTCAAAACTCAATATATCATCATAGAAAAGAGATTCTGAAATCCTGCTCTATGCCACGTATGAGTTGATATGTTCCAAGCTGTATTTTTATTTTGATATGTTAATTAGCTACCAGATCAGTGAAAATTTCTGAGGTGAATGAGGAATACTTTAGCAAATAAATAAAGGCTCAAGAAGGTACCACTTAACAGAAATAAATCAAAACTTCAATTAACCTCTATTTAAGTAATCAATTAATGAGGACGACCACCCTGTAGAAAATTAGCCACGTTAACATGAGGTGTTGAATCTGCTAATTATGGCAATCTTTAAATTTTGCTTTATCTCAAACCTAATTATATCATATTTAAGGATGATCATAATTAATAGATGTCTCAAATTAGTCCAATTCTATACAACATATATATGACTCAGAAAACAAAACCTACCAAGCGAAAAAAAAATTCTCATAATCATATTCCGTTTTCTTTCAAATCCAATCCAACTGGTCGACTTATTCTAAAAGACTAGCCACGTACCTCTTCCTCGAGCTCGTAAATCGAGTTAACGAACACGAAATCAGAATCCTCCACACCTTCAAACTGACCCACCAGCAGCTCCAACGCGCCCGGATACTTCTCCGGATCAACAATAAACGACGGCAAATCCGAGACCGCCAGCGGCGGCAGCCCGGGAAGCACGATCTCCCTCTCCGAAACCGGAACTTTGAGCAACCCTTTGAACACATTGTAGTAGATCACATTCACAGAGCTCGTCTGCGTGAAGAAGACCGCACCAAACAGGCCCTTACTCTTCGCCACGGCCAGCCCCCACGGCATGAAGGCGTCGTAGACGACGCAGTCCACGGGCCGGCCCTCTTCTTGAAGCTTCTCGATGAGTCGGGTAGTTGACTCCGTCCCGGCCGTTTTGAAGCTGAGTAGATGGTCCCGAGGGTCGACGTCGGCTCTGGCAGCGGTGGAGTCGTAGCCGTCGGAGATAATCTCGACGGCGATATTGTTGCCGGCGGCGGAAGAGGTGAGGACGCCTTGTGGTACGGCGAAGGTGATTGTGATGCCTTTGTGGGCTAAGCGTTTGGAGAATTGGATCATAGGGTTTATGTGGCCTTGGCTTGGGTATGGAAGGATTAGGCAGTGTGGTTTGTGTTCTGTTTTTTGATCCATTTCTTTCGGTTTGGATTTATTTGGTGTGTTTAGGATGCTTTGAGGTGTGATCATGTGAGTACGAGGTAAGGTTATATATAGAACGTTGTAAGATTTAGGCAAGTTATGGATAAGAGGTGAATTCTATGAGTGGTTGTAATTAAAGAAAAAGACTAATTTATTTTAGTCCTGAGTTTCGGTTGGAAGGGATGATTAAGTAAGAGAAAGAATCAAGTAGAGAAATGAGGAGAGAGTAATTAGGAGTAATAAAGATAATAGTGAGGGGTGGAGTAGGGGATGGAGTAGAGAAAGTATTAGGTGATCCGAACTGCTGTTATTGGGAGTTCCATTTGAGTTCGCCACGAGTTTTAATGAAATGTAAAGTAAAGTGAGGGAGAAAGGTTGGTGGAATGTGAGATCCATTTTTGTATCTCCACCGTCCCGCAATAGAATTCCTATTTGATTATGACACGAGTTTTAAGAAATGTAAAGAAAAAGTGAGATTGAATAAGTTAGTGAAATATGAGTGTCACTTATTATATTAGTTTGATAATAAAATGTGAGTGGTAAGTTGGTAGAATGTGGGGCCTAGTTATCATTTATAGTAAAAATGAAATCTGACTCTTATTATGAGACGAACCGAAATGGAAAAATAGACTTCTTATTGTGGAATGGATGGAATATTAGTTTAATAATATAATGTAAGTGAAATGAGTTAATAGAAGTAAGGTCTACTTACCATTTATAGTAAAATTGAACCAAAACTTCTTATGACGGACGAACTAAAATAATATAAATCAAGAATTCTAATGGCGTCCGGAGGGAGTATGTTGTTTTTTTTTTCTAAAAATGATAATCAATCACTAAACCCTAAACCATATACACAGAATATCTAGGATATGCGTCCATTTGTAAACTTGTTTTTCGTTACAGTCTAAAATCTACTCCATTAAAATGAAAACAACTACGGTTATCAAAATCGATTTTTTTCATTTCGTTAAGTATTGAGATATTTTGCCCTTAATAGTGTCTAAGGACAAAAAATTGCCTCAGTTGGGAACTTACTATATTGTCCTGTGGATCCTACAAGGATATGATAGAATGATTTGGACAAGAAATAAAAAGTAGTGACAGAAGAAGAGATAAACTATAAGCTAATTTGCAAATTCAGGCAAAGTCCAAATTTGATTACTTTTTAGATGACAATTCTAACACTACATCGCCAGTGCCAGCTTTCACAATTTTCCTTTACTTGGTTGCAAAATAGGTATTTGTCACGTTATATTTGTAATTTTGTATATTGATTGCGAATTCGCTATTTGCCACCTCTTTTGGTTCATATGGACTTAGGTAGTCAGCATATTTAATGTTTGAATTTTCATAAAAATGTTTGAATAGGATCTCACTCATATCCATCAAAATCATCGCAGTAAGGGCCCAATGAGGTAAGCCCATTTAACTGTTTTCCTGAGTAAGCCCAATGACCTATAAGAGTTACAATTATGCAAATTGATAGGTAGGGCAGATAATGTATTCTAATTAGTTAATACTGGTTCGGTGACACGTAAACTGAAACGCATGCCGATTTCAGAAAGAATTTTGAAAAAAAAAGAAAATAAAAAAAAAATCATAGCTTCAGATCTAAGAGAGCGGTATATTCAATTACACTCGACATTCACCTCACCAAACGAGCCGTTCAATCGGGTGAGAATGTATTCGATCATTTCCAACTAGATATTGAAACTGAAATCTGATTTTTCTCAATTTGTTCAATTCGCTAACATTTTGAATTGAACAATTCACTAATGTTTCCTCCTTTTCTAGGGGTTTGTAGAGCAGCAATCTGTTTAATCCAATGGTTATAGGTAGCTGTTGAGAGCATATTGAATTGGATTGAATGGATAATAACAAGAGCCGAGATGATCTGCTCGCTGCCGGACGGAAGAAGGTAACTGATTTATTCTATTCTGAGCAATTTTTTTGATTGAATGTTGCATATGATGGGGAATATGAGTTTCATGTATGGTTAATTTTAGGGATGAGAACGAATAAATATACATTGAATGTTAAGCTTCATTCACATATGTGATTATCTGTGTAGAAACATGAACTTAAAGCTTATGCTAGTTTGGAGCTTTATCCGTAGAGTTTGTTAAATTTAATTATTTTTTTCGTTAACAGAAGAGTTTAGGCGGCATATATAAGATAAACGCATATTTGTGCGCTTTTATGTTTGGATGAAAGTGCTTGGTGAATGGGTCGGTCCTTTTATTCTTGAACTGCCTCTTTAGCATTTTACTATATACAGTATACACCACCCAATCCATTCATTTAAGTGTTGAGAAATTCTTCAAAATTAGTTTTCATATTTTTGAAAAACTGAATCGACATCTAAAACCTTTTAGTATATCCATAGTTGAGAGGGTGCTGCCTTTACTACTATGGTGGTTTAATATGCTCAGAGTCAGAATAATGTTTGACCTATGGTGTATAAAACAACCATTTTAGATGTTTAACTTCGTAGGTTTATATTGGAAATGTTAGGAAAGAGTATTACATTTCTACTAATTGTGGACTATTCACAAAAAAAGTTCAATTATTAATACTCCCTCCGTCCAGGGGCGGAGCCAAGATTTTGTAGGGAAGGGGGCAAAGTTACGAAGAAAATTTAAGAATTTGAGGAGGGGCATTTAGTGAAAAAATAAAAGAAATAAGTTTTATAATCGGCAATATATATATATACGGAGTAGAAAATTTGAGGTGGGGCAAATACCCCTCATATGGGCTACTAGATCCGCCCCTGCCTCCATCCCAAGGTAGTTGAGGCGTTTCTTTTTTACACCCGTTTTGGAAAAATGATAATAAATAGTTAAAGTCGAGAGAAAGTAAGAGAGTGAATAATGTAGATAAGACTTTATTCTACATCATTCTCTTTCCTACATTACTTTCTCTTGACTTTAGCTACTTTATTACTATCATTTACTTATTACAATCACTTGTGATGACATGTTTCATCGTATGCCAGCTTCAACAGTTCAGGAAGAAGAAGGATAATAAAGGAAATAATAGCAAGTCGTCGGGCAAAGGTGGTAAATCTGGGCGTGACCGGAAGGCAGACACAGTTGCTGAAGCAGCTGTGACAGAGCAAAATGTTCCAGATGTAGTATTATCCAAGCATGATGCAAGTGAAACTGTTGATTTTTCAGAGTCAAGTTCTGGTGTGGTTGCAGAGGCAATTGATACAGCTACTGCTATTTCAGAGCATGATGTAATAGGAGGCACTTCCAATGACACAGCAGTAGAGCAGCAAAATGATGCAGATGGAGAGAGATTCAAGCATGATGCAGAAGATACTACTGCTTTACCAGACTCAGTTTCTAGAGTGGATACAGTGGCGAGCGATGCTGCTTCTAGAGTAGATTCAGTAACAAGTGACAGTCCGGTTGCAGATAAAGATCCTTCAGGAAAGGGTAAAGTTGGAATAGCATGTCTATTGGATGCTGCTGGATTTCCATCAGAGGGATCGGGAATGGATAACACTAGTAATGGAAATGATGTATATATTACGGCTTCCCTAGAGGATGGATCATCTTCTCTAGTTCTCGAGGATACATCCATTAATATCCCAGCAATGGTTTTAGAAGAGATGTCAGAAGATTCCAGTTTACGTTTACCCACTGATTTTTCATCTGGACTGGAGAGGGAGCATGTGGAAGAGCAGGTAAAAGATGTAGGTTTGTGCTTTCACTCTTGACACTATCCCTAAAATTTACTCATTTGGCCTCTTAATTGTTGTTAGAGTTAAAAGTCTGTATAATATTTTGGTAGGGGCAATGCAGGAAGTTGGCTGCTCTTTTTCCAGTGGAAATCAAATGGATGACCGCATGGCGAATTTGCTTGATGGAGATAGTATTCCTCCTTCAAATGATACAACGGAGTCTATTACAGACAGTAGAGAAGTTGATTCAGGGAATACTTTTGATGAGGAGAATATCTCCGCCGCCACACAACTCAACAAGATTGACAGTGCATCATTGGCTGTTTCTGTTACCAATTATGCTGGAGAAGGTGAAGAGGCGCATGGACATTCTTTTGGCACTTCTCCTTTAACCGAGTCCTCACTGGCGTCGACCATAAGATCTGCAACAATGAGTCAAGAGAGAGATGGTACGTCATTTGGTTCAAATGATGAGAAAGCAGAGGCAGTTAGTGTCTCAGATACAGAAGGTACTCAAGCAAGCTCTGGATTTGTCGAGGTAGAAAGATCTTATGAGGTTGAAAATAGAGATACTGCAAATGTGTTAGCATGTAAACACGTAGACTTGTCATCGATTTTGAATGGAAGTCTAGTCAAACTTTCCCAGCTTGCAGAAATTTTACAGCTACTCGATCAAGATGAATTCAGGTACATATTCGCGTCAAGAGAATCATCAGTTGAGAAACCTCGAAATGCCGATGAAACAACTGCCAAAGAAATCGTGCAGTGCAGAAATGAGCTTCAGGAGGTTGTATCAGAGAAGGTAGAGCTCGAGAATCAGCTTCAGTTATCAAGAGCTGAGGCTGAAGTTTTTGCTGATAAAGTTAATGAATTGCAGAATAAGCTAGAAATAAAACAAGGAGAAATGTCAACCATATTTTCTGAGCTAGTTGACTGCAGGAATTTGGTAAAAGCCTTGCAATCTGAAAATGTGAACTTGAATGAAAGTTTCAAAGTGATGACTGAGGAGAAAAACAAACTTTCACAGGAGAGTAGGAACTTTTTGCTCGAAAATGAAAAAATCACCGAGGAATTATATCAGCACAAAGTTTCTTTAGAGTCACTCCAGAATTTGATACATGATGACAGGAAAAGACTCGAGCAGGAAAATAGTGGCATGATCAGTGAGAATGGTAAATTACTTGCTGATTTGGCAGAGTGTCAGGATACAGTGGAAGTTCTTAGGTTGGAAAACAAAAACATAAATGAGATTTTGGCATCTTTGTCAGAAGAAAGAAAAAATCTCGATGAGGAAAAAGTATCAATGTACCATCAGTTTGGAAGAATGTCGGAAGAATTAATTAACTGCAAAGAATTGATTCTAACTCTTCAAACAGAGATCATCACTCTAAATGAGCGCATCACATCCATATGTGATGAGAAGAACAAGCTTGAAGAAGAGCAGAAGACAATTTTCAGGGAGTATGAAAAGCAATATCATGAGTTGGTGGAGTTCAAAGTTCTGGAAGCAGTTTTGCAAGCAGAATGTTGTAAGGCAGTGAATGATCTAAAAGAAGCCAGAACTTCCATTAAGCATCATACTGAAGAAAAGAAATCCCTCTGCGCTGATTTAGAGTTTCTCAAGTTTAAAATAAAAGAATTCGACTGTGAGAAAATCTCATCTCAGTTTGATGAAGTTGCAAGTCAAGCTCTTAAGAATGATAGTGGTGCGTTGCATGAGCACAAATCTTATCAGTCATCTGGGGAACAGACGAAATTGGATATTTACAATGACTCATTTGGATTTCTATCACTAAAAAGGAACTTGGAGGAAGCAGGAGTTCTAGTGCAAAAACTTGAGAGGGAAATTGACAGAATGCACTTAGATTCATCTTCTTTGAGTAGATCGATGGATGATGTTTCCCCTGGAGTGTCACAATTGAGTCATACTTTTGAGCCAAAAGGTTACACATATAAGGATGACCAAGATTCAGACATATCCCCTTCATCAGAAGGTCGCACAACTGAAGATTCATGCGTTAGAACAAAAATGTTTGCACAAAATCTCAAAATATTGCTCAAAGAGTTAGTAAATGATGCAGAGGATGCCAGTGAATTCTTTAGAGGTATGCAGAGTAAACTGCTGTCTAATGCCTCTGGAACAGAATTGAGCAAGTATTATACTGCATCGAAAGAGCACAATGATCAAGTACAAGAAGCAAACATTGAGCTTATGGTTGTCTACGAGGCTATGAGAGAGCTTATCCATCATGTTGTTGCAATAGAGAATGAACTTCTTGGTCTATGTGATACCATGCAGAAGCAAGAAGCAGTTCTAAAATCAGAGAACCATCATCTTCTAGAGAAGGTGAACGCTTTTCAAGCTCATATTAATGAGCTGCAGGTTCATTTGGAGGGACACTGTAGAGACTCAGATGAGATGGCTTCTTCAATTTCCAATCAACTGCAAGTACTCCAGTCAGAAGTGGCTGACAGAGAATTGATTCTTCAAGAAGAACAGAGTTCTGTTTCAGCTCAGATTCTTCAGACTGTTGGCCTGCTGGATTCGACGACAAAGAATATTTCTGGCAACCCATTTCCTAGTGGAAATAGCAACTCTGATATTGTTGGCTGTGTTGCTGCTTCTGTTGATGGTGCCCGCAAAGTGATTGGGGGTTTGCATGGTCAACTCGAGGCTGCTCAAAAGGATTTTCACGAAATGGAACACAAAACTAATGTGGCTCTGAGCATTCTGCATCGACTTTACAGTGAACTTATGAGGACATTATTTGGGTATTACCCAGATGCAGCAGATGAAGTCGTAGCTGATGATAAAAAGCTGGATCTTTTACATCCTAATTTTTTTGATGACCTGTTGGACCAATTGAAAAATCTTTATAGTGAGAAGTTGGAGCTCGAGTCTGCAAATAAACAACTCAGTTCACAGATGACTGACACAGCAAGGGAGATTGACGAACTGCAAAAGTTATGTCTGAAATCAGATACCGTTCTCAAGTTAATTGGCAAGATCGAACAATCAGTAACGTTGGAGAGGCCAGCTATGTGTGAGGATGAACCTGCCTTACTCCTGGAGTCTCTGATTCATTTGCTCGTACAGAAATGCAGAGAAACTGGTCAGGACTCAAGCTTATGTGTATCTCTAGAAATGCAATTACATGATTTGCAGGATGAAGTGGAATGCTTGAACTTATCTCTTATGGAATATAGAAATGAGAACCTGGTTTTTAAGCACAGTCTGAAGAGTGCTCAAGAGATTATTATTGCTCTCAATTCTAAAGTAAATGAGAAAGTTGCTGAGTTAGAACTGTCTGAGCAGCGAATATCATCCCTCAGAGAGAAGTTAGGTATAGCAGTTACAAAGGGGAAAGGCCTTATTTCGCAACGTGAGAGTCTCAAGCAATCGTTGGCTGAAATGTCCAAGGAACTGGAGAAATGTTCCCAAGAATTACTTTCTAAAGATGAGAGGCTTCATGAACTCGAAACAAATGTAAAAGTCTACTCTGAGGCAGGTGAGCGCATGGAAGCCCTGGAATCTGAGCTCTCATACATTCGCAACTCAGCTACTGCACTAAGAGAGTCATTTCTGCTTAAGGATTCTGTCTTACTGAGAATAGAAGAGATTCTAAACGATTTAGAGCTTCCAGAGAACTTCCACTCCAAAGATATAATTGAAAAGATTGACTGGTTAGCAAAAATAGTTGGAAGTCACTCCTTGCCTCTTGGTGAATGGGATCACAGAAGGTCAGCTGAGAGAAATTCATATTCTGATGCTGGATTTGGGGGTTCAGATGGCTCGAAAGAAGATATGCAGCCAATCCCTACTTCTGCTGAGGACTTAAGGAGAAGATATGAAGAACTACAAAACAGATTTTACGGCTTAGCTGAGCAAAATGAGATGCTTGAACAGTCATTAATGGAAAGGAACAACCTTGTGCAGCGATGGGAAGAAATTTTGGACAGAGTTGATATGCCATCTCATCTGCGATCTGTGGAGTCTGATGATAAGATTCAGTGGTTAGGAAATGCTCTATCAGAGGCACAAAACCACTCTTATTCTCTCCAGCAGAAGATTGATAACTTGGAGACCTTTTGTGGATCCCTCAGTACTGATGTGGAAGATTCAAAAAGAAGAGCAGCTGAGCTTGAGACAGCCTTCCAACAGGCTTGTGCAGAAAAAGAAATCCTAGCAAAGGACTTGGAGATGCTGAGACAAGATAGTGATGAAAGCATAAAAAGAATAGCTGATTTTTCTCTTAGAAATGAGAATCTCCAAAATGAATCAAGTTCGTTACAAGCACAGAAACTTCACTTGGAGGAAGATAAGGATCGTATTGAGGGTGCAATTAGAAGACTAAAGGAAATAGTTAATGATGCTCTTCAGGATTCTTGTCCTGAAGATGTGGAACTTGATCAGGAGGGGGTTGAATATTTCGAAGAAATGATAAGGAAACTTGTAGAGAAACATAAGACACTATTATCTGAGAAGCTTGTTAGTGTAGATTCAACTGATGTGCATGCCACTGGAAAGGGGGAGCTGTCAAACACATCCAGAGATTTTGAAGAGCCAGATGTCTCGACTCTGAGCAAAAAACTAGATGAATGTATGGGTGAACTAATGAGCTTGAAGGAGGAGAAAGATAGATACATGCAGACCAATCAATCCCTAGTCTGTGAGTTGGAGGGGCTGGAAGTAAAAAAGAAAGAATTGGAAGAACTACTTAATCAGGAAGAGCGTAAATCAGCTTCTTTGAGAGAGAAGCTTAATGTTGCTGTTAGGAAAGGGAAGTCCTTGGTGCAACAGCGAGATGTCATGAAGCAATCAATCGAAGAACTAAATGCTGAGGTTGAGCGCCTCAAGTCTGAGACCAAGGACACTGAAAAAACTATTTCTGAATTTGAGGAACAGATCAAGAACTTGTTTGCTGCCCGTGACAGGGTACAAGAAGCGGAATCTGAAAATAGTTTCCTCAGGGATCGCCTGGCAGAAACTGAACGCTATATGCAGGAGAAAGAGCATAGCTGGAGCAGTATTTCGAATGCTTTGGGTGAAATAAATGTTGGTTTTGAATTTCATTCTGTAAATCCAGTTGAGAGGATAAAGGAAATAGGCAAGCTTGTGCATGATCTGCATGGTCGAATGGATTCCCTTGAACAGGAATCAAGAAAATCTAAAAGAGCAGCTGAACTGCTGCTTGCTGAGCTGAATGAAGTTCAGGAAAGAAATGATGGCCTTCAAGATGAGCTAGCAAAAGTTGTTAATGAACTTTCAGAAGTTTCCAGGGAAAAAGAAATAGCTGAAAATGCAAAACATGAAGCTATTGCACATTTCGAAAAGCTATCTTACTTACAATCAGAAGAAAAGGAGAGGCAGATGTCTGAAATTACGGTTTTAAAATCTGGTGTGGACAACATGAAAAATGATCTTTCTTCAATTGACAGAGAACTGGGGGATGTTCTATCTAAAGATTTGGAAGTTCTGTACAACGTGAAGGCTACAATGAAATCATTTTTTGATTTTGATGGCGTTCCTGCCCTGGGTGCTCTATTTCCTGGTAGCTTACCTGGGGGCACATTGTCAGCAAAATCAGAGAACAAGGTAAAATAATTATGCTATCAGACTTTTATATGCTTGTAAATAATACTCTCTCTGTCCAACGGTGTCCTTATTAGGCATCTACAAATAGTGTGCAACTTTTTTTTTGACATCCCTCCTTACAATTTACCTTTACAACACTCCTGTGTACAAAAAAACAACCCATGGCGCACCATCTTAACCCACTATTTGTACTTGATGAAAGACTTTCTCACACCAACCAAATAACTTCCTAGCACTATTAAAACCCACGCTATCCTCAACCTTGCACACTCTTGGTGAATGGATGTAATACTTAAGGGGTGATGCTATAGCCTCCTTTAAGTATTAA
>NC_062967.1:3110902-3128345 GCF_023119035.1 Salvia hispanica | reverse complement strand
CAACACTAGTACAAGAAAATATCAACACATATTTATTGAGATTTTTACATGGTTTTATTGAGATTTTTACATGGTTTTATTGAGATTTTTGATGTATTTGTTGATAAAAATCTGGTTATCAACATTTACGAAAACTAAAATAAAAAATATCAAATTTCATCATCCGAACGTTGTCGGAAAATATGCAATTGAGATCTTGTTGGAATCCTTATAAAATTATCTTTAATTTGATATACTTTTTGCAAAAAAATAATTTAAATTGAGAGAGTTACGTACATTTAAAGTTTTAAGATAATTTTAATGAGAGGGGATCGACATTAATACCCTATAATTTTATTTATTAATTTTTCTTAATTAAAAATATAATTCATGTGGCATTATTTCAACCATTAGATCTTCTAATCTCATAGCTAAAATTTAATCTTAGTTTATGATTGCTAATTAGTTAGCCATTGATCACTCTCCACGTATATTATTACATAATTTCATAATTGAATAAGGTGTGGAGGAACATTTTGAGTAATGGTAGGGATGGAAATGGTTTTTACCTGATTATAAATTATAAATATATTAAAATTACACTAAATACATAAAAAAATAAAAAATAAATAAACAATACTGAATTAATTTAAGAAGGAATAAATTTTACTAATGAAGTAGTACTAGTAATTGGGCTTACCCCATTGGGCTTACTCAGGAAAACAGTTCAATGGGCTTACCTCATTGGGCCCTTACTGCAATGATTTTGAAGGATATAAATACACCTAAATAGGAGTGAGATCTTATTCAAACATTTTGGAACATCGTATAGGAATTCAAACCTTAAATATGCTGATTACCTAAGTCCATATGAACCAAAAGAGGTGGCAAATAGCGAATTCGCAATCAATATACAAAATTACAAATATAACGTGACAAATACCTATTTTGCAACCAAGTAAAGGAAAATTGTGAAAGCTGGCACTGACAATGTAGTGTTAGAATTGTCATCTAAAACGTAATCAAATTTGGACTTTGCCTAAATTTGCAAATTAGCTTATAGTTTATCTCTTCTTCTGTCACTACTTTTTATTTCTTGTCCAAATCATTCTATCATATCCTTGTAGGATCCACAGGACAATATAGTAAAGTTCCCAACTGAGGCAATTTTTTGTCTTGAGACACTATTAAGGGCAAAATATCTCAATACTTAACGATATGAAAAAAATCGATTTTGATAACCGTAGTTGTTTTCATTTTAATGGAGTAGATTTTAGACTGTAACCAAAAACAAATTTACAAATGGACGCATATCCTAGATATTTAGGGTTTAGTGATTGATTACCATTTTTAGGAAAAAAACAACATATTCCCTCCGGATGCCATTAGAATTCTTGATTTATAGTATTATTTTAGTTCGTCCGTCATAAGATGGTTCAATTTTACTATAAATGGTAGGTAGACTTTACTTCTATTAACCCATTTCACTTAGATTATATTATTAAACTAATACTCCATCCATTCCACAATAAGAGTTTTATTTTTCCATTTCGGTTCGTCTCACAATAAGAATCAGATTTCACTTTTAGTATAAATGGTAACTAGGCCCCACATTTCACCAACTTACCACTCACATTTTATTATTAAACTAATATAATAAGTGAAACTCAGTATTTCACTGACTTATTCAATCTTACTTTTCTTTACATTTCTTAAAACTCGTGTCATAATCAAATAGAACTTCTATTGCGGACGGAGGAGAAACAAAAATGGATCTCACATTCCACCACCTGTTCTCCCTCACTTTACTTTACATTTTATTAAAACTCGTGTCGAACTCAAATGAAACTACCAATAAAAGAGAGAGTAGTACTACCTTTATTACTCCTAATTACTCTCTTCTCATTTCCCTACTTGATTCTTTCTCTTACTTATATCATCTTTTCTAATTGAAACTCAGGACTAAAATAAATTAGTCTTTTCTTTGCCACCACTCATAGAATTCACCTCTTATCCATAACTTGCCTAAATCTTCCAATGTCCTATATATAACCTTACCTCGTACTCACATGATCAAACCTCAAAGCATCCTAAACACACCACATAAATCCAAACCGAAAGAAATGGATCCAAAAACAGAACACAAACCACACTGCCTAATCCTTCCATACCCAAGCCAAGGCCACATAAACCCCATGATCCAATTCTCCAAACGCTTAGCCCACAAAGGCATCACAATCACCTTCGCCGTACCGCAAGGCGTCCTCACCTCTTCCGCCGCCGGCAACAATATCGCCGTCGAGACCATCTCCGACGGCTACGACTCCACCGCCGCCAGAGTCGACGCCGACCCTCGGGAGCATCTACTCAGCTTCAAAACGGCCGGGACGGAGTCAACTACCCGACTCATCGAGAAGCTTCGAGAAGGGGGCCAGCCCGTGGACTGCGTCGTCTACGACGCCTTCATGCCGTGGGGGCTGGCCGTGGCGAAGAGTAAGGGCCTGTTTGGTGCGGTCTTCTTCACGCAGACGAGCTCTGTGAATGTGATCTACTACAATGTGTTTAAAGGGTTGCTCAAAGTTCCGGTTTCGGAGAGGGAGATCGTGCTTCCCGGGCTGCCGCCGTTGGCGGTCTCAGATTTGCCGTCGTTTATTGTTGATCCGGAGAAGTATCCGGGCGCGTTGGAGCTGCTGGTGGGTCAGTTTGAAGGTGTGGAGGATTCTGATTTCGTGTTCGTTAACTCGGTCTACGAGCTCGAGGAAGAGGTACGTGGCTAGTCTTTTAGAATAAGTCGTCCAGTTGGATTGGATTTGAAAGAAAACGGAATATGATTATGAGATTTTTTTTGCTTGGTAGGTTTTGTTTTCTAAGTCACATGTTGTATAGAATTGGACTAATTTGGGACATCTATTAATTATGATCATCCTTAAATATGATATAATTAGGTTTGAGATAAAGCAAAATTTAAAGATTGCCATAGTTAGCAGATTCAACACCTCATGTTAATGTGGCTAATTTTCTACAGGGTGGTCGTCCGCATTAATTGATTACTTAAATAGAGATTAATTGAAGTTTTGATTTAATTCTGTTAAGTGGTACCTTCGTGAGCCTTTATTTATGTGCTAAATTAGTATTCCTCATTCACCTCAGAAATTTTCACTGATCTGGTAGCTAATTAACATATCAAAATAGAAATACAGCTTGGAACGTATCAACTCATACGTGGCATAGAGCAGGATTTCAGAATCTCTTTTCTATGATGATATATTGAGTTTTGATACGATATGTAACAATTATTGAAGTGGAGTACTAACTTATTTACTTGGAATCTTGTTTCAGGCAAATGAGTGGATGAAAAAATCAATGTCAGTAAAAACAATTGGACCAGCCATACCTTCTATCTATCTAGACAAAAGAATACCACACGACAAAAGTTATGGTCTTAGTTTGTTCAAATCAGATGACATTTACATGAGATGGCTACAACAAAGATCACCTAAATCAGTTATATACGTCTCCTTTGGTAGTATTGCCAAATTGGAAAAGCATGAAATGGAGGAATTGGCAACGGCTCTTAAGCTAACCGGCAAACACTTCCTATGGGTGGTCCGATCCTCGGAGGTGTCGAAGCTCCCGGAAAATTTCGCGGACGAAGCCTCGGGTAAGGGGCTAATCGTGTCATGGTGCTCGCAGCTTGAGGTACTTGCTCATGAAGCCATAGGATGCTTTGTGACACACTGTGGGTGGAACTCGACTCTGGAGGCGCTGAGCCTCGGGGTCCCGATGGTGGGGGTCCCGTGGTGGAGTGATCAGGCTACGAATGCGAAGTTTGTTATGGATGTTTGGAAGATGGGAGTGAGGGCTTATCCCAATGATGGAGGTGTTGTTGGGCATGAGGAATTGGTTCGTTGTGTAAATTGTGTGATGGAGGGAGAGGGAGCGGAAGAGATAAGAGAGAATGCAAGGAAATGGAAGGAATTGGCAAAGGGAGCTATTGATGAAGGGGGGAGTTCAGATAGAAATATTCAAGAATTTGTTTCTAATACGATGGGAGGAGCCATGTCAAAAAAATAATCAGATTCTTGATTATCAATGTATCTTTAGCAAATAATTGGAAATGATGGAGTATTAACTATTAATAATTGAACTTTTTTTGTGAATAGTCCACAATTAATAGAAATACTAATATTTCCTAACATTTCCGTTGTTGACCTACGAAGTTAAACATTTAAAATGGTTGTTTTATACACCATAGGTCAAACATTATTCTTACTCTGAGCATATTAAACCACCATTAGTAATAAAGGCAGCACCCTATCAACTATGTATAAACTACAAGGTTTTAGATGACAATTCAGTTTTTAAAAAGTATGAAAACTAAATTTTAAAAAATTGAATAGTATTTTCCAGAAGACTGACATAGTGACACCACAGACAGAAGAACATCTCAACACTTAACTGAATGAACTGCGTATATAAAACCTAAAATGTTAAAGAGGCAGTTCCAAAAAATAAAGGGAACAAAAAAGCCATTCACCAACCACTTTATGTGAATATCAAATTTCATCCACGCATAAAAGTGCACAAATATGCGTTTATCCTATATCTACCGAAACTCTTCTGTTAACGAAAACAAGAATTGAATTTAACAGACTCTACAGATAAAGCTCCAAACCAGCGTAAGCTTAAGTTCATGTTTCTACACAGATAATCACAATTCACACATGTGAATGATGTTTAACATTGTATGCATATTTATTCGTTCTCATCCATTTCCTAAAACTAAACCATAAATAAAACTAATATTCCCCATAATATGCTACATTCAATTAAAAAAATGCTCAGAATTCCATCTAAAACGCTTAATATGATATTGCTGGATACACCCCTAATATTGCTGGGTAGCGTGCCACGTGGCCGCACGAGGTTGGTGGTACATTGTCACTCTAACTATGGTTGCATCCTAATGCTCCCCGGGCTCCCATTCAAACATTTAGGAATACCAAATGAAAATCCAAACCTTAAATAAATTGACTACCTAAGTCATATGACCAGAAGAGGAGGCAAATAGCGAATTTGCAAGCAATAGAAAATTACTACTCCCTCCGTCGTCACACTTGTGGGACGGTACGAGATTTTATAAGATTTTGTTTTGTGTGTTAAATGGAGAGAGAAAATATAATTTTTATATTCATGTGAGAGAGAACATTTTTCAAAAAGGGAAATGTGACAACTTTTGTTGGACAAACTAAAAAGGAGAATGTGACATTTTTCGTGTGACAGAGGGAGTACAAAAAGATAATGTCACAAACACCTATTTTGCAACCAGTGTAGGAAAATTGTGAAAGCTGACACCAGCAATGTAGTGTTCGAATTGTCATCCTAAAACCTAATCTAATTTGGACTTTAATTTGCCCAACTTTGCGCTAATATTTTCTTGTAGGATCCACATGTTGACGACAGTATAGGGAAGTTCCCAATGAGACACAACATTTTTGTCTTTGAGACACTTATAACAAAATGAAAAAAAAACAATTTTGATCAATCGTAGTTGTTTTCATTTTAAGATGATTTTAAGATGCTGGTAGACTGTAACCAAAAACAAATTTACAAACGGACGCATATCAAAGCAATATTTAGATTTTGTGTTTCACTATTTTTAATTAATTTTTCATTTTCATAAAAAAAAAATACTCCTCCCATCCCACCACAAGTTATCAATTTGTTATTTTGAGTTATCCCAACAGACACTATTCCACCACAATTGATCAATTTCATTTTTTAGCCAAAAACAAAACTTCAACCATATCTTAATTTATTCTCTCTCTTACTTTATTCTCTCTTTATTTTTCTTACTTTTTATCTCTCATACTTTACTCTCTCCACTTTAACTCAATATATATCATTTTCTTAATTCTTGTGTCCAAAAGAAATCTATCACTTATAATAGGACAAAAGGAATATTAATTTTCTCTTACTTTATTATTTTTCATGTTTTATTATTTCTTATACTTACTTTTTTTCATTTATTTTTTATTTTTTATTTTATTTTATTTTATCTCCAATGTCATCATAGTTTACCAAAATAAATCACTCACTTGTAGCAAGCCAAGGAAGGTATTTCACATCCATCCAAATTAATATTTTTACAACAACTCATTCAATAATTCGCTTGTAGGATCCACTGTCATGATTAATGAAAAACACATTAATTTGGGATTCACGTGTCTCCATGTGTTGCAATTTCCCTTGTAGGATCCACATTTTGATAGGATCATAGGACAAAATAGTGAAGTTTCCAAATGAGACACGACTTTGGTACTGAGACACTATTACCTGGTCGAATTTTTTCAATACTTTAACAAAATGGGAAAAAGAATTCAAAAAATAAATTTTCATAATCGTACGTAGTTGTATCATTTTAATAGGACTACAGACTGTAACGAAAAACAAATTTTGTAAAGGACGCCTATCCAAGCAATATTTACATATTTTATGTTTCATTATAAGTGATTAATTCTCATTTTTAGAAAAAAAAAAACATACTTACTTCTATTTTTTTTCTTTTACTTTATTATTTCTCTTAATTACTTTTTCTTTTTTTCAATTCTTTATTTTATTCTCTCTTTTACTTTATTTGATTTATCCATTTAACTCGATAATTGTCATCGTAGTTCACCTTTTAGCCATAACTTATGCCCAAAATAAATCTGTTCACTTGTAGTGACACCGAAGAAGAACTAATCTTTATGTCACCTCTTTCCAAACATTTTTACAACCACTCATAGAGAATTCACCTCTTATCCATATCTTGCCTAAATCTTCCAATGTTCTATATATAACCTTACCTAGTACACATGATCACACACCCAACCATCCCAAATCCAAACCCAAAGAAATGGAACAAAAAACAGAAGACAAACCACACTGCCTAATCCTGCCATACCCAAGCCAAGGCCACATAAACCCCCTGATCCAATTCTCCAAACGCTTAGCCTACAAAGGCATCACAATCACCTTCGCCGCACCACAAGACATCCTCTCCTCCGCCGCCGCCGACATCTCCGCCTCCATCGCCGTCGAGTCCATCTCCGACGGCTACACCTCCGCCGCCGCCAGAGCCGACGCCGACCCTCGGGAGTATCTAGCCACCCTCAAAAGGGAAGGGACGGAGTCAACGTCCCGCCTCATCGAGAAGCTTCGAGAAGGCCCGGGCCGGGCCGTGGACTGCGTCGTCTACGACGCCTTCCTGCCGTGGGGGCTGGCCGTGGCGAAGAGCAAAGGCCTGTTTGGTGCGGCCTTCTTCACGCAGCCGAGCTCTGTCAATGTTGTCTACTACAACGTGTTTAAAGGCTTGCTCAAAGTTCCGGTTACGGAGAGGGAGATCGTGCTTCCCGGGCTGCCGCCGTTGGCGATCTCGGATCTGCCGTCGTTTGTTGTTGATCAGGAGAAGCATCCGGGATTGTTGGAGCTGGTGATGGGTCAGTTTGATGGTGTGGAGGATTCTGATTTCGTGTTCGTTAACTCGATTTACGAGCTTGACAAAGAGGTATGTGGCTAGTCTTTTGGAATAAGTCATCTGAGTTGGATTGGATTTGGAAGAAAACGGAATATACTTGTTAGATTTTTATTTTTGCTTGGTTGATTTTGTTTTCAACGTCACATGTGGTATAGAATTGGAATAATTTGGGATATCTGTTAATTATCATCCCTAAATATGGTATAATTAGGTTTGAGATAAAGCAAAATTTTAAGATTGCCATAATTCGAAGATTCAACATCTCATACTAATGAGGCTAACCTTCTAGCTACAGGGCCGTCCGCACGGTGCGACCGCAACTTGTGGTTAAATTATTTGTATTAATTGATTACTACTATTAAATAGAGGTTAATTGAAGTTTTGATTTAATTCTCTTAAGTCGCAATTGAAATTTGAATAGGAAAGATGCAGCAGAGCTAGAGAGTCTCTCTTTCTAATTTAATATGGCTCAGATTTTTTCACTAATCTGGATTTTGGAAACTCTGTTCTATATATATATATATACCATATATAGATCGTCTTGTTAGATTGAGATTTATGAACCTAATTGAGAATTGGGATGCAATTTCAGTCACTCATCCAGAATATTTGTAAAATGTCAAGTAGTTTATGTCAACACGGGGGCATAATTGTAATTTTATTAATTTTATTTATTTATTTTTTAAAAAAAAATTAATTTTTTTTAAATTTTTTAAATTTTTTTTTAAATTTTTATTTATTTATTTTTGATAAATTTTAAAAAAAATATTTAATTTTTTTTATTTTTTATAAAAAAAAAAATTTTTTTAAAAAAATTTTAAAAAAAAATTAAAAAATTTAAAAAAAAAAAATTAAAAAAAAATTTAAAAATTTTTAAAAAAAATATTTATTGAAAAAAAATATCCTTTAAAATATTCCTTTCTTTTTCCCTAATTAATTAATCTAAAGATTTTTTCCCAAATTAAAAATCCGGACCACTCTTTTATATTAAATAAAAGGGGGTTAATTTTAGTTCCTTTCCCTTTAAAGTAAAAAAATTTCCATTTTTAAATGTATATATAAAACACGATGATATATTGTAAATCACAAATTTTAAAGTAACTTATGTACTTGGAATCTTTGTTTCAGGCAAATGAGTGGATGAAAAAATCAATGGCAGTTAAAACAATTGGACCAGCCATACCTTCTATCTACCTAGACAAAAGAGTACCACATGACAAAAGTTATGGTCTTAGTTTGTTCAAACCAGATGACATTTGCATGAGATGGCTACAACAAAGATCACCTAAATCAGTTATCTACGTCTCCTTCGGTAGTATTGCCAAATTGGAAAAGCATGAAATGGAGGAATTGGCAACGGCCCTTAAGCTAACCGGAAAACACTTCCTATGGGTGGTCCGATCCTCGGAGGTGTCGAAGCTCCCGGAAAATTTCGTGGACGAAGCCTCAGGTAAGGGGCTAATCGTGTCATGGTGCTCGCAGCTAGAGGTACTTGCTCATGATGCCATAGGATGTTTTGTCACACACTGTGGGTGGAACTCGACTCTGGAGGCACTGAGCCTCGGGGTTCCGATGGTGGGGGTCCCCTGGTGGAGTGATCAGGCTACGAATGCAAAATTTGTGATGGATGTTTGGAAAGTGGGAGTAAAGGCTTGTCCTAATGAAGAAGGTGTTGTTGAGCATGAGGAGTTGGTTAGTTGTGTGAAGCATGTGATGGAGGGGGAGAGAGCGGAAGAGATTAGAGAGAATGCAATGAAATGGAAGGAGTTGGCAAAGGGAGCTGTTGATGAAGGGGGGAGTTCTGATAGAAATATTCAAGAATTTGTTTCTATTATGATGGGTACACAATCACAAAAATAATCGGATTCTTGATTATCAGTGTATCTTTAGTAATTAGTTGAAAATTTCGTGTATTTTGGTGAAAGATTGATATGAACTTGTATCTCATTATATATGTAATAAATGGGAATTGTTGTAACCAGATAGTACATTATAAAACTAGGATAAACTCAGATCCGGCTTAAACACCCAAAATTCGAATGTTCGTGTAAGAATTGAAAATTAGAATCCAATTATGTTTCAATCCGATTAATCCACATTCAAAATAATGTGTAATTTGACTACCTAAGTCCATACGTACCAAAATAAAGTATATATAAGACGGCAAATACCTATTTTGTAATCAACAGAGGAAATTTGTGAAATCTTAACACCGGCAAATGTAGTGTTCGAATTGTCATCTAAAGACCTAATCATTTTGGACTTTGCTCAAATATGCAATATAGCCTATATATGTCTCTTTCTATATCATAACTTCTTATGTACCCGATCACTCTATTATTTCCTCGCCATGGTCCACATATTGACAGGACAAGATAGGGAAATTCCCACTAGGACACGATTATGGTCAAAATAGCTCAATACTTTAACGAAATGAAATTTGATTTTAACCATTAGTAGATGTTTTCATTTTAATGAGATACGGTAACAAAAACTAAATTTAGAAACGGACGCACTATCCTAACATTACTTAGACGTTTTGTGCCGTATCTCCTACGTTGCTACTAGTTTGAACTACTAATCTTTAGGTCACTTTGATCCAAAAATAATTACAAGCAACGGCAGATTTACTCTCAAACTATTTTTGCACATGCTGAAGTATTAAATTTATGGCTCCTCCCTTGACTACAACCACTCAGATTTCACCTCTTAGAGCATCTCCAACCATTTACACTAAACTCAAACTCATTTCAGTGTAAATATTACATCAAATATGATTTTACTCTAACCATTTACACTAAACTCAAACTTAAAAGAATATTCTCTATATTATGCTCTTTTTACTCACAAATTTTTTTTTAAAAAATTAGGTTTTGGTTTAGTGTAAACCTAAAGATAGGTAAATTTTTTCTCAAAAACAAAAAATGGAATTGGTTTTTTAGTACTATTGAAGCTAAATACCTATCCTATTTTAGGTTTTAGTGTACCTTTGGAGATGGTCTTAGCCTTCTTACCGTAACTTTGTCAAAACAAAAATAAAACAAAATATGAGGAGAAAACATATAATTTTATAGATCATTTTTGTTAATATAACTCCAAGATAGATGAGTTATTTATGATAAGTAAAAAAAACTGCTCACCAATGTTCTATACATAAGTTTACCAAGTATACATGATCACACCTCAAACCAACCTACACGGCTACACCACCACCAAATCTAAACCCAAAGAAATGGAGAAAAAACAACAGAAACCACACTGCCTAATCCTGCCATATCCACTCCAAGGCCACATAAACCCTATGATCCAATTCTCCAAACGCTTAGCCCACAAAGGCATCACAATCACCTTCGCCGTACCACAAGGCGTCCTCACCTCATCCACCGCCGGCAACAATATCGCCGTCGAGACGATCTCCGTCCATGGTGGCCCATATGATGTTGACGGCGTCAGCGAGCTCCAGGTAGGTGGCGGCTATCCTGACGTCGCTCTCGACGGCCGGCAGCCTGAAGGCCGCACTCCCCAGTTTGGCGGCATGTAGCCTGTAGGTTGGCTTTTACGGCCGGGTTCATTGCAGCATCTTCCTTGAAGGCCGCTTTCACAGGCTGGCCAGACTTGTTCCAGATGAGGTCCCTGATAATGTCGATCCTTCCGCTCACCACCTTGACATGCATCAAGGGTTATTGACATATTTTACAATAGAGAAAGATAATTCTTATGAAAATGAATACGTACTTCCTCCTTCCTCAAAATTTTTGACACAGTTTGCTATTTCAATCTGTCCCCCAAATTTTGACACACTTCACATTTTATTATAAAACTAATATAATAAGTGAGACTCATATTTTCACTACATTATTCAATCTTACTTTTCTTTACATTTCTTAAAATCCGTGTCATAACCAAATACGACTCCTACTGCAGGACGGAGGGACGGAGGGAGATATAAAAATGGATCTCAAATTCCACTAACTTTTCTCACTCACTTTACTTTATATTTCATTAAAACTCGTGCCGAACTCAAATGGAACTCCTAATGGCATAGAAAGGGTATTATCTTTATTACTCCTACTTACTCTCTCCTCATTTCTCTACTTTATTCTTTCTCTTACTTTATCATCCCTTCAAACAGAAACATAGGACTAAAATAAATAAGTAGTACTCCCTCATTCCCTGAAAATTTGTCACACATTTCCTTTTTTTTCCGTCCCTAAAAATTTGTCACCTTTTACTTTTACCATTTTTGGTAGTGAACTCTACATTCCACTGACTCATCCATACTCATATTTATTATAAAATTAATATATAAAAGTAGGATCCACATGTCACCAACTTTTTTAACCCACTACATTTTTTAAAACCCTTGCCGGATCAAACAGTGACGAATTATGAGGAACGGAAGAAGTATTAATCTTTATTCCACCGTCATCCGAACAATTTTTTACAACCACTCATAGAATTCATGACCTCTTATCCATTACAACTTGCCTAAATGTTCCAATGTTCTATATATAACCTTACCTCGTACTCACATGATCAAACCTCAAAGCATCCTAAACACACCACATAAATCCAAACCGAAAGAAATGGATCCAAAAACAGAACACAAACCACACTGCCTAATCCTGCCGTACCCAGGCCAAGGCCACATAAACCCCATGATCGAATTCTCCAAACGCTTAGCCCACAAAGGCATCACAATCACCTTCGCCGTACCACAAGGCGCCCTCACCTCTTCCGCCGCCGGCAACAACATCGTCGTCGAGACGATCTCCGACGGCTACGACTCCCCCACCGCCAGAGCCGACGTCGACCCTCGGGAGCATCTACTCAGCTTCAAAAAGGCCGGTCCGGAGTCAACGTCCCGTCTCATCGAGAAGCTTCGAGAAGGGGGCCGGCCCGTGGACTGCGTCGTCTGCGACGCCTTCATGCCGTGGGGCTTAGCCGTGGCGAAGAGTAAGGGCCTGTCTGGTGCGGCCTTCTTCACGCAGGCGAGCTCTGTGAATGTGATCTACTACAATGTGTTCAAAGGGTTGCTCAAAGTTCCGGTTACGGAGAGGGAGACCGTGCTTCCCGGGCTGCCGCCGTTGGCGATCTCGGATTTGCCGTCGTTTGTTGTTGATCCGGAGAAGTATCCGGGCGCATTGGAGCTGCTGGTGGGTCAGTTTGAAGGTGTGGAGGATTCCCATTTCATGTTCGTTAACTCAGTTTACGAGCTCGAAGAAGAGGTACGTGGCTAGTCTTTTAGGATAAGTTATCATGTTTAGTTGTTACTGACTTATTGCCGAGTTTCATTGGGCTAAATTAAACTTTCATTTTACATAAAAAAAACGATATATACATGACATTTATTTGGTTTTGTTTTGTAAGTCACATGTGATGAAGAGTTAGGACTATTTTGGGGCCTCTATTTTATTTTTAAGATTTCTGCCATTAGAAAATTCAACATCTCATACCACTAATTAATGTGGCTAATCTTCTACTGGGCTGTCCGCACCGTGCGAACGGGATTGGTGATTAGTCACAAAATCTTTTTCGTAATTTAACTTTCAGAAAAAAATGTGTTCGTTATTTATTTGGCAATTTGTTCTTTAATAATCACAAGTGATATTCGTAATGTCAAACCTTTATTTATTTCCTGAAGTATTTCTTAATTAGTTGGCATTAGTATTTTATACTCCATTCTCTTATCGAGTACATACAGTTGAGATTAATGAAATTTTTTAGGATATTAGTCACTAACACCAAGAATTTTGGCCAAATTTTGATATTTTCCATAAATTTTAAATTTGGTTTAAAATTTCACACTTACATTCTGTATTTTTATTTCTCAATTCAACCCAAATAAGAAATTTTAAGCGAAAACTTATTCTAAGCGGGCAACCATGAAACATTTATGATAATTTAGAACATTTTTTATGTTTGTGGCTAGCTAGTTGCTAGTAGAATAAAAAATCACGTAGAAAGCTACATTGATTTAGTAGTGTTAAGTAGTAGGATTTAAAAAGGCATGTATTCATCGTGGGAAAATAACAAATAGAATGTAAAGTTTGTGATATTTTAGATAATTTTTAATTTTATGAAAATTATCATAATTTCGCCATAGTTCATAATTTTGGAGTCCAATATCACAATTTTTTATTGCAAAGTAGTACTCTCTCCGTCCCACAATAAGAGTCACACTTTGCCATTTTGGTCCGTTCAACAATAAAAGTCACACTTCATTTTTACCATAAATGGTAAATAAGTCTCACATTCCACTAAGAGCATCTCCAACATTCCACTAAACTCAAACTCATTTTAGTGTAAATCTCACACTAAATATTGATTTTACTCCAACCATTTACACAAACTCAAACTTAAAAGAATATTCTCTATATTATGTTTTTTTTTACTCACAAAATTTGAAAAACTTTTAGGTATTGGTTTAGTGTAAACCTAAAGATAGGTATTTTTTTCTCAAAAACCAAAAATAGGATTGGTTTTTTAGTACTATTGGAGCTAAATACTTATCCCATTTTAGGTTTTAGTGTACCATTGAAGATGGTCTAACTCCCTTCACTCAAATTTTATTATAATTATAATCAATATAAAAAAGTGGGTTTATATTCCACTAACTTTTCCGATCTACTATTCTTTACATTTCTTAAAATTCGTGTTCATAATAAGAGTGACTCATGTTATAGGACGGAGGGAGTATTAATTTGACCCTGAATTGCTAATTCCCCTCACGCCCAACCATGGAAAAGAAAGAGAACACAAATAATTGTAACAAAAAAAACGTGGCAATTTGGACAACTCCATATTTAATGCGATTGCTACTTCTAAAGTTCTATACCATATATTGCTTCTCATGGGTTTATGTCTTAATTTATGGCCTGGAAGAGTAGTTGGTGTTCATTAATATTGCTACCTGTATCCATATTTCTGCTACTCATGGCCGGGTTTATGTCTTTATGACCTGGACGAGGAGTTGGTATGTGTATTGATCAATAGTTAATTCATCAAATGTTTTTTTCTTTGCAAAAATTAGTTTTCGTCAAATTTATCTTCCACTGTTAAAATTATTTGTAGTGAACAGATAGTAGTATATATATTAAGGTAACTTATGTATTTGGAGTCCTATTTCAGGCAAATGATTGGATGAAAAAGTCCATATCAGTCAAAACAATTGGACCAGCCATACCTTCTATTTACCTAGACAAAAGATTGCAAGATGACACAAATTATGGTCTTAGTATGTTCAAGCCAGATGACACTTGCATGAAATGGCTACAACAAAGATCACCAAAATCGGTTATCTATGTCTCCTTTGGTAGCATGGCCAAATTGGAAAAGCATGAAATGGAGGAATTGGCAACGGCCCTTAAGCTAACCGGAAAACACTTCCTATGGGTGGTCCGATCCTCAGAGGTGTCGAAGCTCCCGGAAAATTTCTCAGACGAAGCCTCGGGTAAGGGGCTAATCGTGTCATGGTGCTCGCAGCTTGAGGTACTTGCTCATGACGCCATTGGCTGCTTTGTAACGCACTGTGGGTGGAACTCGACTCTGGAAGCACTTAGCCTCGGGGTCCCGATGGTGGGGGTCCCGTGGTGGAGTGATCAGGCTATGAACGCAAAGTTTGTGATGGATGTTTGGAAAGTGGGAGTAAAGGCTTGCCCCAATGAAGAAGGTGTTGTTGGGCATGAGGAGTTGGTTAGTTGTGTGAAGCATGTGATGGAGGGAGAGAGAGCTGGAGAGATGAGAGAGAATGCAAGGAAATGGAAGGAATTGGCAAAGGGAGCTGTTGATGAAGGGGGAAGTTCAGATAAAAATATTCAAGATTTTATTTCTACTCTGATGGGTGGAGCCATGTCACAAAAATAATCAGACTCTTGATTATCAATGTATCTTTAGCAAATAATTGAAAATTTCATCTATTTTTGGTGATAGATTGATCTTACGAGTCATTATAACTTAAACTTAAATGTTGTTCACTCGTATCTCATATGTATAAATGGCAATTGTTGTAACCATACAGTACATTAACCTGGATAAAACTCAGATTCGAGTTAAACACTCGAAATCTGAATATTCAGGTTAGAATTGAAAATTTATTTTCCAATAAAATTTCAATCCGATTACTCCACAATCCTAATAAACCTATTTTGAAATCAAATGGACTGACTCAATTGATATCGCTCTCAAATACATCATGCATGGTGGAGATACTAGTTTGTATTAGTACAAATTAGCCATATTATTTATTTATTTGTCACGTTTTAGAAGTCTCCAGTGCACACCTGATACGAGCATATTTTAGGATTATCCCCATATCTATTATTTATTTAGTTATTGATTTCCATATCTTTTCATATATTATTAGGATCTCTATTTTCTTGTTCTCTATGTCAGGGTAGTCCTATTTATAGGAGAGACTTTGTATTCTTCTCAATCATTCAAGAAATATCAATTCAGTTTATTTTTTATCGTTTCTTTATCTTTTATTGTTCTTTATCTTTCTTGCAAGTTTTCTTATAAAAAACCCTAGAACGATAATTGGCTGCTCGACGGGAATTTCCCCGCGAACAAACCAATATCTTCATCGCGAACTCTCGCAGTTATCCCTCGATACGAGTCCCCTCGTATCAACTGGTGCTTTCATCCAGTCCTCAACCTCTCTGTCTCTATTTACCACCTTCAATCATCTTCATCCTTCATCCATGAATTCCTACAACTACGCCGACTATCACCATCGCCAATTTGACAGACAGTTCCCCTTGCCGCTGCCCATGCCGAGCCCCACATCGTGTTGGTACCCCCAGAGACAAGACGTGCAATTTGGGTACTCCTATCCAGATATGGCGGCTGTCTCAAATCTGGAGACTCGGCTTGACAACACAGATCGGTTCGTTGAAGTACTTCGACCTCCAGCACAACCGCAACCGGATCCAGACCCCGCATATAATCAGTCGCACTATTCTGGTGCACCGATGACAACTACTCCACACTACCCATGGACGCAGCCCTATCAGTACAACCTACCGACCATCGACTACTACCAACCATTGTCGTTATATTGGCAACCTCTCGATCCCCCAGTTTGGCAAGATCATTCAACGACCAATGATATCGGCCATACGGAGCCTCTCGGCATGCCACGTGATCCGGTGACGCAGGAGTTGGAACCGAACCTATCGTTGGCTGCCTTGGTTTCACAGCTTGAGCGCTTGACCGCAGATGTCGAGCAATTGGTGTCACGGATGGATGCAAATGAACGTCTCTTAGGCGATCCATACGGACAATCGCCGGGCGATCCACACGCTGCGAGGAGCCTTTGCCGCACAGCCGCCCCGCTTCCCGCTGCAGCTGCTGCCGAGACCTTGAATCTTCCCCCACCAGCTCCTCCGTGCAGCCCCTGTATCAATGGTGATGAGAGTGAATTGTTAGACGATGACCCACTCCCACCAGCTTTGATCTCTCAGTCGGGCGACCCCGATACTAGTCGTCCAATAACAATGGAGATATCAAAGGGTGTGAATTCTTCTATCGGCAATAGAATAGATAAGGAGGAATTTCACAAGTTTGAGGACGTAAGTTCTAATGATGAAGCAAATCCAAATGATGGTGATGTTGCAAGAATTAATCAGCGACCATCTAACATGAAGACGGTGAAAGTGAAAAGCCTGAAGCAAGAGCTTGAGACAGTTATACCCCAACTGGAAGATGAGAGAGAAAAAGGAAGTGATAGGAAGAGCCATTTTTCAACTGGAGAATTGGTTATAAAGGAGAATACAATCTTTCATCCGTTGGAAATATTGAAAAAGAAGGGGCAGAGGCAGATTTGTGTGTTTGACCCAGGAAGATACGTTATTTGGTGTGTCGTGTTCCACCTTGAGGGCAAGGTGAATTTTAACCGTGGGGGTTGATACGACGTATTCTAGGATTATCCCCATATCTATTATT
>NC_062967.1:3085924-3110802 GCF_023119035.1 Salvia hispanica | reverse complement strand
AATCAAATATCAACAACTAATAAGATAATGTCAATAACTTTTAGTATATGTTAACAACTAAAAAACAACTCTGATTGTTGTTGACATGGCTTGTACGTGTAGATGACATGACTTATAATTGTTGTTGACATGGTTTGACATAGTATGTAACATAGTTGACATGGTTTGTACGTGTAGTTGACACGATATGTACCGTAGTTGACATGACTTGTATGTACCGTTGACACGATATGCACCATAGTTGACATAATTATATTAGTTGTTGACATGGCTAGTATATATAGTTGACATGATTTTTAATTGTAATTAACCTTAAAAACATGAATTGTAATTGTAATTACCCCTCCAGGTAGGACTGGGGCAGCCTGGACGCCCTCATCAGCGAGTAGCACGGAGGCAAGTCTGACTCCAACTTGTATTCAAATGTCAACAACTTATAACCAAATGTCAACAGCTTGTATAAAGTGTGTACAACTCAGAAAACAAATCTTAAAATTAAAAAAAACAAAATCATACAATAGATGTCAATAGAGAGCAAAATCAAATATCAACAACGGGTCTTGTTAGGTTGAGATTTTTTAGCTTAATTGAGAAATGAGATGCATTTTCAGCCACTCATTCACAATTTTCGCGCAATGTCAACTACTCAAACATTATGTCAACTAGGGGGCATAATTGTCATTTTCGCGATGTCAACTACGGAGACAATATGTCAACTACGATGTCAACAACAAATGTTATTTATGGGAACCACGATGTCAACAACAAATGTTATTAATTGTATACGTAGTTGACATAGATTATATAGGTAGTTGACATGCATAGTTGATATTAAAAAAGGGAGATAACTAAATCTTAGCAACTAATTTTCAAATGAGAAATATTACCAAACAATCAGAGTGCAAAATATTTCATGCTTTAATTTGGAGAAATAAAAGAGAGAGACACGTAACATTTGCCTCAAAAGCAGAATTCTTTACGTATTTTCCGTTCCTTTCATACTTGATAAATCATCCAACAACAATAAAAAAATTGTACATTTAACATTTCTTCAATATCGAGAATATCAAATGTCAACAACTAACAAATAACACTTATAATTGACATATCAATACCGAAAATATCGAATGTCAACAACTCGTATTAAAATGTCAACAACTAAAAAATAACACTTACAATTGACATATCAATACCGAGAATATCGAATGTCAACAACTCGTATTAAAATGTCATCAGCTAAAAAATAAGACTTATAATTCACATATCAATAGCCAGAATATCGAATGTCAACAACTCGTATTAAAATGTCAACAACTAAAAAATAACACTTATAATTCACATATCAATAGCCAAAATATCAAATGTCAACAATTAAAACAAAGTTGAGATATCACAGTTAACAGGAATATCATTATTTAGGTGAATCTCCATCCCCATCATCATCCATACATCAATCATTCAAGCAAGAAAAAACAACAAACACACACTACATAGCTTATGTGAGCATCATGCTCATATAATGCAAGTTAGCATTTTTATTTATAAAAATCAAGTTTGATTTGTTATTTTACTCATTTATTTAACGTTATAAAGAAAACGATTATCATGGACACTTTCTCAATAAAAATTAATCTTAGCTTCAAATTCATTTGTAGTACTACAATTAATTTTATCCTTTACTTTTTTTACAGCAATTCAAACTCTTCAAATAATATTTTGTAAAAATTAAGGATATTTGAGTAAATTAGTAAGTACTACTATGTGTTTATATGTACACAAAATTAATAAGAACATTTTTTTTGCTTCGATTGAATCTTTATGTATCTAGACATTAGATAGTTTTCTTAACATTTAATTGGAACCAGTACATGCATATGCTAATTTCTACTAGAGGCGGCAAAATCCATTTAAAGCTGCCCTTTTCATAAATCATAACCCCACCTCATTAATTGATAGCCTTTTGTATTTTTTTAATTTCTTCATCTTCTTAATGTTTCACATTTCATAATATTCAGTCAAGTCAAGGTAAACGCTACCGTCGCTACATGAGAGAGAAATGTGTGACAAATGAGTGAGAGAGAAAAGCCAAAAATGATATTTTCGTTTAAAAAATGAAAAATGACTTCATACCTATTTATAGATAATTTTAGAGACCAACGGTAATATTATTTTTGCTTTCAAAAGCTAAATATGACCTTTTCATCTAAAATGGAATATGGAAATTGAAAAATTACTCCTAATTTCTAACTATATAGTCAATCAAGTGTATAGGAAATTTATGGAAGTTTCCGTTTTCTTTCCTTTTGATTTCGCTTTAAATGTATTACTCCATCCGTCCCGCTTCAGCAGTCTCATTGACTTTTCTGCCTTTTTTTTGTAAAAATGATAAAAAATAGTTAAATTGGAGAAATGGTAAAGTAAGAGAGACAATAATGTAGATAAGACTCTTCTTTATATTATTCTCTCTTTTAACTTATCATTTCTCCTCTTTAACTATTTTTTATCATTTTTACAAAACAAAAAGGCAGAAAAATCAATGGGACTGTTAAAGCGGGACGGAAGGAGTACTACTTAGTATCAACTTTTATTATTATTTGTGGTAGCTGGTATGATATGATCCATGCATTAAATGCTAGGTTATCTACTCCCACAGTTCTGAAATAGGAGTAATCATTTGATTCGACATAAATTTTAAAAAATAGAAAGAAAAGTGAATAAAAAAATTAATGAATTATGAGTCTCATTTATACTGTATTAGTTTTATAAAAAAATATGAATGATCTAGAAGGACAGACCAAAATGAAGAAATGAAGAAATAGAAGCCAATTTCATCTAAGATTTGTGCCTTTTAGAGCCTTGAATTTGATATAGACCAGCTAACCACTAACTTATACTCACATGTTGCTGGAATCTGACAAATCATGTTTTGTCGATTTATTATCAGACAAAAATAGACTTTTCAAGTCCAATATTCAATATTCATTCAAAATCTAATGCATGTGTGTCAAATTTCATCTCATTTCCTCCCTAAATTTGCAAATGAGAATATGAGAGAAAAAATATGGCATCAACTACTCAATTTTAACTATAAAACTGTAGTTCGGTAACTATAACGAGGACTGTTGATGAAGATATAACCTAGTAACTATACTCAAAATAATAATCATCATCATCCAAAATTTGAGAGCTCAAATAACTGCACAAGATGAAGTTGGAGGCTCCCATGGTAGCCATTTGCCCTCTTGTTGTTTTGCTTCTCTTGCTGAACAGCGCCACGGTGCAGAGCACACCTTTCCCTGTAAGTGTTGGAGTGGTGGTTGACATGGACGATTATGTCGGGAAAATGGGGTTGAACTGCATCACTATGGCACTCTCTGATTTCTACACAAAACATGGCCATTACCAGACCAGGCTGGTCCTTACCAAGAGAGACTCCAAGAAAGATGTTGTCGGAGCAGCTGCAGCAGGTACTAATACTACTAAATCAACCTACTTATTAAACTCGCAGGTTCGCTGAATATACAATCAGTAAGGCCTAACTGCGAGATGATTTTCAATTGAACATGGGAAACTTTACTTACTGTGTCTGTTTTGTTCTTTTTTGCTGTTTTGGCCAGTCCCGCCGGCCTCCGGTACCAACACTCTGCAACCACAGAAAAAGCAAAGTCTATTACTCTTGTCATGTTAATCGAAACATGTTTGCTGCACATATATATGTAGCTGTGAGCCTGTGATAATCAGACATGTATGATAAGTTTATCTTCTTCTTAGCTGCATCTCTATTTAAGCGGAACTTGCTTGCCCTGAACAATATACTATGCCTTCCAACATTTTAACAGTAAAATGACAGAACAACTTATTTGCATTCCTTGCATGGTTGAAACTTGAAAGCTTGTACATAAGCATCAGAAACTGATGGTTAATGTTTTACTAATAGTTAAAGATTACAGCTTAATCGCCATAATACTTGGACTTAGAGAATGAAATCAATATCAAAATGTCATCATCAACAAATAGATTTCTTCTATAAACTGCTTAAAATTTGCCACTGGATGGCTAAAGTTCAAAAGAAGAACAGAATCTGTATTCTTTTCACATTTTCATGCCTGACTGATGCACTGTGAAAAAAAATGTAATCTGACTTACTTTTTCTTGCAACTAAATTATAAATGCAGCTCTAGATTTACTGAAGAATGTCCAAGTGCAAGCGATTATAGGTCCGTTGTCCTCGATGCAGACACCTTTTATAATACATCTTGGGAACAAATCCCAAGTACCAATCATAACATTTTCAGCTTCAAGTCCGTCTCTCTTGTCAATCCAAAGTCCATACTTTGTTCGCGCTTCCTTAGGTGACTCTTTCCAAGTAACGGCCATAGCTGCAATAGTCCAAGCCTATGGATGGAGAGAGGTTGTGCCTATCTGTGTGGATAATGAGTTCGGACATGGGATTATGCCATTTTTAGCAGATAGTTTGGAAAAAGTAAATGTGCGCATACCTTACAGGAGTGTCATACCATCATTCGCAACAGATGATCAGATTGATGCAGAGCTTTCCATGCTAATGACAAACCAAACTAGAGTTTTCATTGTCCACATGAGGACCACTCTTGGTTGTCGCCTGTTCAGCAAAGCTAAACAACTGGGAATGATGAGTGAAGACTATGTGTGGATAATAACTGATGGCATGACAAACGAGTTAACTTCAATGGATCGTTCAGTTATAGAAGAAGATATGCAAGGAGTTGTAGGTGTAAAACCTCATATTCCAAAATCAGGAGAGCTGCATAAAGTCAAAGTCAAATACAAGAAAGAGATTCAGCAGCAAGACCCAACAAATCAAGATCTGGACTTAAATATCTTTGGACTCTGGGCTTACGACTCTGCAGTTGCACTAGCAATGGCAGTAGAAAAGGCAGGAATAAGAAATGCTACGTTTCTGAAGAAGGCAGGTGATTCCACAACACCAACAGATCTTGAAGGCTTTGGAATCTCAGCCGTTGGAACTGAACTGATTCAGGCATTGTCAAATGTCACTTTCAAAGGCCTTGCTGGAGACTTTAAACTAGTTAAGGGACAACTCGAATCACCTCCTTACCAGATAATCAATGTGATTGGTGAAGGAGCCCGCGTTGCAGGATATTGGACAAAAGAAAATGGAATTGTTAGAGAACTCAACTTTGCAAAATCTACCAAAAATATGCATTCCACTTCCATGTCCAACATCGGATTCATTATGTGGCCAGGTGATAGAAAAAATCCACCCAAGGGTTGGGTCACTCCGACCAATGGGAAGAAGTTAAGAATCGGAGTACCTGTAAGGGTTGGTTTCTCTGAGTTCATGCATATCACTTGGAACTCCGATAATTCTACAAAAGTGGAAGGTTACTGCAAGGATGTTTTTGATATGGTGATCGAAGCACTACCATATGGCGTGCAGTATGAGTATTTTCCTTATGCTACATCTGACCATACAATGGCCGGCAGTTATGACGAGTTTGTGTATGCAGTACACCAAGGAGTAAGTATCTTTCTACTAACGATTCAAAAACACCAAAGCACCACATTTTCATACTTAACCTTTCTATTCCATGGGCAGGAATTTGATGCTGCAGTTGGAGATGTAACTATCGTAGCAAATAGGTCAAAGTATGTCGATTTCACCCTGCCTTATACAGAATCTGGTGTAATAATGGTTGTACCCATTAAAAACGACCAAAGCAAAAAAGCATGGGTATTTCTAAAGCCACTGACATGGAAACTTTGGTTGACAAGCTTTTGCTCGTTCGTTTTCATGGGCTTCCTTATTTGGATTCTAGAACATCGGATCAATGAAGATTTCAGGGGCCCTCTTTGGCATCAAGTAGGCACGATATTTTGGTTTGCCTTTTCAACAATGGTGTTCGCTAACAGTAAGTTAAATATTTTCTAGCATTACACATACATTACACTAATCTAACAAGTAATTTATATTGGTTTAATTTTGTAGGGGAGAGAGTGATAAGCAACTTGTCTAGGTTTCTGCTGATCATATGGTTCTTGGTGGTTCTGATACTAACGCAGAGCTACACAGCTAGTCTTACTTCCATGTTGACAGTCCAAGAGCTGAAACCCACTATCACAGATGTCAATGAGCTTATAAGAAACAAAGAAACTGTGGGCTACCATAATGGGTCATTTGTTTTTGAACTTCTGAAAGGATTGAACTTTGACAAATCCAGACTTTTAGCATATAACTCCCCCGAGGATATGCATGAACTTTTCAGGAAAGGTAGTGCAAAAGGTGGTATATCTGCTGCTTTTGACGAGATACCATATGTCAAGCTTTTCCTCGCCAAATACTGCTCAAAATACATCATGTTTGGGCCAACGTACAAGACAGATGGTTTTGGTTTTGTACATATCACATACCCTTCTCTATTGATGTATATCCATATACTTACACGTACTTATTTTTTAAATGTAATGTGTGTGCAGGCCTTTCCTCTAGGATCTCCACTAGTGCCTGATATTTCAAGAGCTATATTAAATGTTACCGAGGGAAAGAAGATGATGGAGATTGAGAAGAATTGGTTCGAAAACGATACCAAATGTGCAGATTTTATTGAGTTTTCCTCATCAAACAGTCTTGGGATAGAAAGCTTCTGGGGGCTCTTCATGATTGTAGGTATAGCTGGAGTTTTAGCCTTGATAATCTATGTGACTAGATTTCTCTACGAGAATTGGCATGTTGTGCGTCGAGGTTCTGACGCAGAGACAACGCTAGCTAGCAAATCACTGGAGTTACTCCAGAGGTTCAACAGCAAAGACCTCACTAGTCGCACTTTCAAGAAATACGAACGAAGAGTGAATCACAATGGTTGCGGATGTGATTGTGCGAGAATAGTGATGGAACCTTCCAACGAGTATTTCCATCCAAACCCATCAACACTCTCGCATAACTCACCAGGCAACAACGGCCCACCAAGTCGTATGTCTTCAAGTCCTGAAGCGCAAGCAGGATGCTCCACGATAAGGCACGAAGGAGAAGAGTCTAATGTTATAGAACAAGACCAAGACCAAGACCAGCAATCAGCGTCAACCGTGGCTCAGGAAACTCACTAAGACAGTTGGCTCATATAAATGGGATTTATCCTAAGCACCAAGGGCGCGGATAAAGGCAATAGATTTGCAATTCTGGAAACAAACATGTCACATATGTATTCACAGAAGCATATGCGCTTAGATGCACCATTGACAATGTTGTAGAACAAAACTTACCCGCATTTCCGTAACCACAGCTTCCACTTTTTAACTACATATCTTTCCGCTATCTTCGGCAACATCTATTTTCTTCACGGGGTAGTCCTAGAAAAAATAAAGTTTGCAAGGATAAAAGTTTACTTATATTATGCCACACAACACCTCTCTATGCAATCCCCTTACATTGTGTTAACAAAGTTAATATTCGGAATTTCTTTTAGTCTTTGTTTCAGCATTTTAAAATATGGAATGCCAATATGAAAATTGTGTCTTAACAAAGATTGCAGAGCAAAACTTACTAGCATATTTTCAATCACAACTTCCACCTTTAACTCCATATCTTTCCACTAGCTTCTTGAACAGTCATTGAAATTGCTCTCTTCACGGCGGCTCCTCATCTATGTTTGAAGAAGGCTGAGTCCTATTAAAATGAAATTTTGCAAGGATGAAAAATTTACTTATGTCACAGACTCACAAACCACTCTCCATCCCTCACATTCGCAACGAGATTCTTGGAGAGAGAATCACAAATCACAAATCACAAATAACAGAATCGAGAATTGAGTAGTAACAAAGTTAATTTTCAGAATTTCTTTTAGCATTCGTCTCGGTATTTTATCAAACAGGTTATGGATTGTCATATAAACGACCACAGCACATAAATGGAAACACAAACCTTTTCTCGCGCATATTTATCATTCTTCCTTTGAAAATTACCGTTGGCTAGCTCATCAGTGTTAAGTCTGGATAATGGCTTAGTAAAATTAAAATATTCAGCTAACAATATACAGATTTGGTAGAACTCAATCGAAGAATATTAGCCTACAAAATTGTACTACTATGTATTTTGATAAAACATAATTTTGACTTTTCAGAAGAAATTTCCACTGAATTTTCACATATACAATCCTATTGGAATTTCTAAGTAATTTTCACTTGAACATAACACTGTTTACTCTAAGTAAAGCCATATTACACACTTAATCATTCCATACTCCAAAGCATATTATAAAAAAAATCGAAGCTCTTATTATATTTTTCATATAAATAGTGAAGTACTTGTCTTGACAGCATCAAACTGACTCAGATATTATTAGAGAAACACAACAACTATGAATACTATAATTGCAAATGCAAGTATATAAGATAATCCCTTGACTTCACATTAGTAAACTCCAATTATAGTCTCAAGTTTCAACCTTCTTCAAGCAAAATAGCTCACTTGTGGGTCCCACACAACTACAACTTCTCAAATTTATCCTAATTCCTATATATACATTCCAACACATTTGCATCATCAATATCCCATACATCTCAATTCTTGATATACATAGATGGAGAAAAGAAGCCATAACATTCCCATCTTGTGCATCTTCCACTACTTATTGTTATCTAACATAAATTTGAGCCCAAAAATGGCAGCTGCACAAACCATCCCCATAAAAGTAGGTGTAATTCTTGACATGGATGGCTACGGAGAGATGGCCTTCAACTGCCTATCCATGGCCCTTTCCGACTTCTATTCCACCCACTCTCACTACAAGACTCGCCTCCGCCTCACCACCCGACCCCCAAAAGCCGACATCATTGGCGCCGCGGCCGTAGGTGAAGCTCTATTCCTCTATCATAGCATTTGGTCATAATAATAGGCATGATTGATAAAATAATCCAACTTACTCAAATGTTTGGTTTGCATGATTATTTAATCATCCTCCAATCATATTTAACCAAATTGATGATCTTGAAAAGTGCAGGCCTAGACCTACTCAAGAATGTGCAAGTGCAAGCCATACTAGGCCCAACATTCTCCACACAGGCCAGCTTCCTCATCTCTCTAGGAGACAAATCCCAGGTCCCCATCATCTCCTTCTCCGCCACAAGCCCTTCCCTCTCCTCCACCCGAAGCCCCTACTTCGTCCGCGCCACCCTCAGCGACGCCTCCCAAGTAGAGGCCATAGGCGACCTCGTAGAGGCCTTCGGGTGGCGAGAAGTCGTCCCCATCTACGAGGAGAACGACTTCGGAGAAGGCATCATGCCTTACCTCAGCGACGCCCTCGGCCGCGCCAACGCCCAGATACCTTACAGGAGCGTCATCCCGCCTCTCGCCACCGACGACCAGATCGAGGCCGAGCTCTACAAGCTCATGACCATGCAGACCAGAGTGTTTGTGGTCCACATGATGAGCCCCCTCGCGTCTCGTCTCTTCCTTATCGCGCACAGGGTCGGCCTGATGAGCCCGGATTGCGCGTGGATCGTGACGAATGGGGTCACCAACGAGCTCGAGTACCTGGATAGATCTGTGCTGGATTCCATGCTGGGAGTTGTTGGAGTGAGGCATTATGTCCCGAGGAGTAAAGAGCTTAAGAGCTTCGAAACTCGGTTTAGTAAACAAGTGCTTGTTGGTGATAAGTTGAGCATTTTTGGGCTGTGGGCTTATGATGCAGCCACTGCATTAGCTATAGCAGCAGAGAAGGCAGAGCTTAAAGATGTTAACTACATACAAAATTTGACGAACTCAACGGATCTCGAAGGATTTGGAGTGTCGGGTGGTGGGCCGAGCCTCATCAAGGCCTTGTCGAACACAACATTCACAGGGCTCGCGGGGAGCTTCAGGCTGGTCGATGGGGAGCGTGAGGCGCCCCCTGTCGAGATTGTCAACTTCGTAGGCCATGGAGTTCGGGGCGTTGGATATTGGACTAAAGAGAGTGGGATTGTCAAAGAACTCAACGCTAAAAGCGCGAACATGGATGCAGATTCAACTACCAAATCGAGGCTTGGATCGATCATCTGGCCGGGAGACACGACGTCTTGGCCTAGAGGTTGGGTGATCCCAACCAATAAAAAGAAGTTGAGAGTTGGAGTGCCTGTGAAAGCTGGCTTCACTGAGTTTGTGAGAGTTACATGGAATGCTGACAATTCTACAAGAGTGGAAGGGTATTGCATAGATGTGTTTGAAGCAGTGATGGCAGCATTGCCTTATGGTGTGAGCTATGAATACATCCCATTTGCATATCCCAACCGCACCGCGGCTGGAGATTACAACAGCCTGACCTATCAAGTATTCCTCGGAGTAAGCATCTTCGCCTTCTTTTCTGGTCATATAACTACAAGATAGATGAATTATCTGCCCTACCAAACTGTCTCTAACATGATGAATGTGCAGAACTATGATATTGTTGCTGGAGACGTGACGATTGTGGCGAACAGGTCGCAGTACGTGGACTTCACTCTGCCCTACACAGAATCGGGCGTGGCCATGATCGTGCCAATGAGAGATGACAAGAGGAAGAATGCATGGATTTTCTTGAAGCCCCTGACTTGGGAGCTGTGGGTGACGAGCTTCTGCTCGTTCGTCTTCATCGGATTCTTGATCTGGATCCTTGAGCACCGGATCAACGAGGACTTCAGGGGGCCGTTCTGGTACCAAGTTGGCATGATCTTCTGGTTCTCCTTCTCAACCATGGTGTTTGCTCATAGTAAGCCTACTATCTCCTTCTCCATTCACGCTCTGTCCACGAAAAACAGTCTTATTTCTGCATTTTGGTCCATCCACCAAATTAGCCTATATCTCAGTTTCCACTAACAATACGTTAATCACTTTTTTTCTTTATCTCTCTTACTTTACCAATTTTACACTGAAACTCGTGTACTCTGATAGAGGAGAGGGTTGTGAGCAACCTGTCAAGGATGGTGTTGGTCATATGGTTTCTGGTGGTCCTGATCCTGACACAGAGCTACACCGCGAGTCTAGCATCGATGCTCACCGTTCAGAAGCTGCAGCCGACGGTGACCGACGTGAATTTCCTGATCAGGAACAGCGAAAACGTCGGATACATGCAGGGATCATTCGTGTTAGGATTCCTCAAGAAGATGAACTTTGACGAGTCGCGTCTCGTGGAATACGACTCGCCAGAGAAGCTCGACGAGCTTCTCTCCAGCGGCCGCATTGCTGCTGCATTCCATGAAGTCCCCTACATAAAGCTCTTCCTAGGCAAATACTGCTCCAAATACACCATGATCGGACCCATAAACAAGGCCAACGGTTTCGGCATCGTATGTTTTTTTTTTATCAAAACCTAAGGGACTGTTTGGTAGGGTAGATAACTCATCTATCTTAAAATTATACTGCATGACCTAAAATACGTGTTTATTTATCTTTCCTACCAAACTGTCTCTAAGTTAATTTGAGTTACAGTTTTGTTTTTAGCTAGCTAGCCATATAACATGTGGGTTTTTTAATTCAGGTGTTCCCGATCGGTTCGCCTATGGTGAAGGACGTTTCGCGCGCAATTCTTAACGTGACAGAGGGGCGGAAGATGGCGGAGATGGAGAGGAAATGGTTGGGAGGTGTGAAGAATTGTTTGGATTCGAATGAGTTGGCGTCGCCTAAGAATCTAGGGCTTGGGAGCTTCTGGGGTTTGTTCTTGATCGTGGGGGTGGTGGGGATGGCGGTGTTGATTTTTTATGTGGGAAAATTTGTGCGTGAGAATTTGGGTGAATGTGATCCTAATGCCACGATGTGGCAAAGGATAGTGGAATTGATGCACAAGTTTGACGATAAAGATAAGAATAGTCATACTTTTAAGAAAGATGGATTGTGTGGAGGTGATTGTGGTGGACAGAGTCCTTTACTTGTGTCGATGGCCTCTCCTCGAACCGATGGGCCGCCGAGCCCGGTTGCGTCGAGCTCGGGTTTCCCGAGCCCCGTCCAAAGACGAGAGATTGAGCTTTACTTATCTCAAAGGAAATGACTCAATGTAGATAATTTATTACTTGCGACCTAAATAGTAGTAGTTCTTTATTTTCTTACTTATTTTTTGTCTCTTACATTTTCATTTATGGTGGATTTGTGTGTGTAGTATATCTACAACATGCTAGTAATATTTTGTTTAGTACTTACTACAAATGACAGCTCATTATATATAAACTAATAAAACCCCGAAAATACGATTGGAAATTTTCAACAAGTTGACGAAATATTATTGAATTGTACTGACTTAAAAAAAAAGAAGAATACGTTGTTGAAGTGTTTGAATAAGTCTGGAATCTTCAAAATTCAAATTTGCTAATGTGACGCGTAACAACGGCATTACTTAGATAAGAGATAATAAGCAATAAAATAATTCAAAGTAGTAGTATATGGTCATATATATTAGCCTGGGCATTGACTTTCATAACGTGTTGCAAAAGTTCATGTATCCATTTATAATTTAAGAGGACTATTTTGTTTGAAATTCGACAATTATAAAGACTTGAAAGTTAGTAAACTGTGGTTAGAAAAAAGAGAAAAGAAGTATGCGAAAGGGAAACATCATGAGATCGATTTGAAAACGATGAAACTTTGTTTGAAATATTCTTCGTTTTCCTATGTCTGTGGTCATGATATATATGGACGGTCTCAGTTCTAATTAATTCAAGGTCTTGGTCATTCAAAAATAATAGGAGTACTTAACATTTATATTTTAATATGCATACGAATCCCTAGCTATTTTTTTAATTTAATACAGTACTACTTATTTTGTATAATTAACACATCGATCACCATCATCGTTCACCGACACTCTTGATTAAAAAAATTGCTATACATGCACATGTAGGCAGGAGTTCGTTATATTGCTAACTTTTTAAATTGATAACTCACCAACGCAGCGTATTAAAAATGTCAACACGATGACATTAAAATGTCAACCCAATATATTGAAATGTTAATTGTTGACATATTAATGTCATCGTGTTGACATTTTTAATACACTGCGTTGATGAGTTAACAACTTAAGAAAGTTAGCAATTGATCACACCTCTGCACCTGTATGTTGCAAATATTTTTTCTCAATTGTGAAAATGTTTATTTTCTTAACAAAATAGTAGTAGGAGTATTAGTTACTCCCTCCGTCGTCCCCCTTCCATTGAGAGTTTTATTTTGTCATTTCCGTCCCTTATTAATAGTCATGTTTCACTTTTATCATAAATAATAAGTAAATCATATATTCCACCAACTGATATATATTAGTGGGATCTATATTATACTAACTTATTCAAACTATTTTTTCTTTACATGAAAATTCGTGATCAAATCAAATAGGACTCTTATTAGAAAACGGAGGGAGTATATTTTAATTGTGATTTCTGATTTGATATTTATATGGAAAGAATTGTTAATATTGTTATGATTTTATTGTAAAGATAAATATATAAATAGAAAGAAAGATTGACGAGATCATGACGGTTGATGATATTATACTAAATTAATAAAATCATACTACTACTATTCTGCACTGTATATAAGATTCTCGCCTAATCCTCAGAAAATATCTTACCTATATATTGAAATTATTGTCGGTTTACTTTCTTTCCAATTAATCATTTTAATTTTTAATACTAATTCAAACGCTCTAAGACCTATTTAACTTATCTGCTTAGTTTAGTCTTATATAATATGTTAGAATGTACACTATGCCAAACATGTATTATATTCTGAAACTCTTTATTATAATTATGAACTCCCAATATATTTTACTATGAATTATGTACGAATTATTCAAAAATATATGTGTTCGAGTTACTTGGCTACTCTCATATTCTTTGCTCAAGTAAAGTTTAGGGCAAATTCTGATTTGTATCCCTAATTTCTTGGAGTATTTTAAGAAAAATATTTCTCGACTTTTATCTTCTCTTTAAAAATCTTCAACTTTCACAATTTTCCTTAAAATGTCCCCAACTTCCGTTTTATGTCGTCCCACCTTCTGTTTCTCCTATACAAACTTTCAACTTTTTATAACATGCTCATGTATCATATTCATATTCACTTCATATTAAGAAAAACATGGTGATCTATTGAATGAAACGCAGATGCTATACATTGATGACAAAACTTCCCTAACTCATTTCCTTTCTATACAAGACGCTTACCATTTACAACTACTATTATTACTACTGTGACACATATTTCTGCAAACATTGTTTTAAGTTCTGGAAATTCACTGGCTTTGATACAAAGGAATCCATACCATTAGCATAACAATCTTCAGCACTCTCTGACAATGCATTTGCTGTCATCTGCACAAAATCAACACATTTTATCAATGGAAAATAGAGCAGCATCAAATAATATCTCAGGTGACGCCGCTTGTTTTTATATGAAGAAAAGGACTTAATAACATCAAGTGCTTACTGCAATGATCGGTGTCCTTTTTCGTGGAAGCAAATTTGGTGAAGAACGTTGAGGTGCCAACTGCATCTCGACTCCTGCCTTCACTGCATCGTCCCAACTACCTGTTTCCTCAAAGGATCGTATCAATCTTGTAGCTTGAAGTCCATCCATTACCGGCATGCATACATCCTGCCCATATTTCCCAATGTGTTATCAACAATAATAGATCAAATGCAGAAGGACCAAACATTTCTTATCAACATTTTAGACTTATTGATTAAGTTTTAAGCATACCATTAGAATGAAATCGTAATCGTTGCATTGAACCGCACGCACAGCTTCTGCTCCGTTATTAACAACATCTATGTCGTGGCCCAACTGCTTCATCATTGACTTGGTGACAATCACGTTGATCTTGTTATCTTCCACGAGAAGAATCTTCGGTTTCACCTCAGCTGTTGGAGCTTCATTGCCCTTCCCGGAAGCGCACTCAAAACTTCTGTCTGTTCGAGCCTGAGTTCGACATCTTTCTTTGGAAACACTAGGCTCAGAAATTTCACTCGAGCAGTGTGCCTGTTCATTACTTTTAGCTGAATCTAAGTTAGCCGAACACAAGCTCAGGCTTGGTGAAACTTCAACTTCAGATGATGTATCCATGGAAGCTGAATGCGCATCTTCCTCTGAACTGATCTCTTTATATGTGATGCTGCTAGAGGGTGATGAAGAATCCTCCAACAAACCATTGAAACTATGCGAGGGATCAAAGCCATAGGTGAGTGGTGAGAGCTTTTGGATCCTTCCGGAACCTTGAGAAGAAAGTAAACCTAAAGTGCGTGGTTGAAACTGAAACACTCCTGCATGTAAATCTTCATCATCTGAGACATCTTGGCTATCCATATCCGACAGCTCATCAGGATCGTCTGAACTTTCAGAGATCGATGAAACTTTATAGGGTAGTATAAACGTGAAAGTAGACCCTTTGTTTTCTATGCTTGATACAGTAAGTTGACCACCCATGAGCTCAACCTGTTCACAAAACAAAAATGTGTATAAACGCAGAGGTCGCCAACCAAGCATACTTTTGACTGCATATGAATCCCAAGATTTTGAAATGAACTAAGTAGAAGCAGCAGAAAAGTAGATGAATGAAGTTGAAATATATCCATCTAGGAAGCATGTTAATCTAGTTATTCTTTCTGAGGAAGATCAACTTCTCAAGAAGGAGAAACTTGAACCACAATTCAAAGGAATGATAATTTACCAGTTGTTTACAAATTGCAAGTCCTAATCCTGTCCCACCATACTTTCTAGCAGTATCTGCACCTGCTTGCGTATACTTCTTGAACAGAGTGGGAATCGCGTGTTCTGTCACATATAGATCAATGAAGGCGATTATCGTATTCAGTTTCCAACAAAAGAGGTTTGAAAATGAAAGCAAAAAAACAATGAATTTGAGCAGATACCTGGTATTCCAATCCCCGTGTCATAAACATCACAGCGAATCCACACTACTGATTCTTGAGTATTAGAATGGCTGGCTTCGTCTTCTTCCATTGGAGTCCCAGCTCTCTCTTGATCGTTCAGCTTGTTTTTAAGTTCATTGTTATCATCAATACCTTCTCCCTTGCAGCATCCATGACTGCCTCTCTGGTCACCTGTGCTTTGACTCATAGATGAGTCCTTTCTTGTGTTTGGTGAATCAGTGGACTGATCTGCAGAAGCTTTCCAAGACTTTTGTTTGCTTAAATTGCGCGGCTCTGGCACTACATAAAGCTTTATCCCAACCTTTCCCTTGTGCGTAAACTTGATGGCATTGCTGTTAAACATTGAAGCATGGATATCTTTATAAATAAATCAGCAAATATAGCATGCATAAACTCAAAACTGAAAATCAGCCTTTTGCATTAACTGGTACTCGAGAGAATATGTAACATGAAATCTCCTAGTCAATAAGTCCATAAAAGGTGAGAAGACAAAGCTTTAGATACTGCTAAATCTTATTCTTGAAAAACTCATTCTATATATAAGATTCAAGCATCAAAACTGTTATAGCATAAACCGATGTTATATGAGAAAGTCCTGTACGCACCTGACTAAGTTTGTTAGAATCTGGCGAATCCTTAGAACATCTCCGATCACCTGAAAAATAAGGCAGTTTCTATAAATACAATCCAATCTACAAATTAAGCTGCTCGCTCTTGAATATATTTAGGACCCTAACATGATATCAACTCATTTACCTCCACAGGAACATCATCTGCTATATTTCCTTCTAAGGTTAGTAATTTCTGTAGTGATGCAGCTGCCGTCTGCAGCACATGTTTTACTACCTCTCTTGGTCTAAATTTTGCAGCTTCCAGTTTCATAACTCCTGAAAGATATGAGTGGGAGGATTTGTAAATTCAGTTCCATTCTTAATTAGATGAGCGAACACTAAAGATGAATTGATGACAAAATATGTAAAATTCCCACCTGACTCAACCTTAGAAAGATCAAGGATATCATTGATTATTCGGAGAACCAAATCGCCCGAAGATATCATCACGTTCACCTGCTGTCGCTGCTCTTTGTCGAGCTTAGTGTTGGAAAGAATCTCAGCCATGCTTACGACTCCGGATAGAGGAGATCTTATCTCGTGAGACATGGTAGCCAACATTTCTTTCGCACGCATTGATTCCTCTGTGAGAATGTCATCAAGAGAAAATTAGCTACCACTTTATCTATGGCCCGTTCTTGACTTTACAACATTATGGTAGAATCTAGATAACCTGTGATATGGATCGTCTTGGTGAGCTCTGTCTCCTTAGCTTTTTGTACAGCCATCTCTTCTCTAATCTTTGCCATCTTTTCTCTTTTCCGCACCTGCAATACATCAAGGAACATAAATTAGCAGAACAAAATGTTTTGTGATTATAGATATATAAACAAGTTATGTGAAGGAAAAGGGTTAAGAATGGAACTGACCTGATCAGTCACTTCCATTCCCATATAATTTACACCGATTGTCTCTCCAGCCTTGCTGAAAACAGGTTCAACGTAGATTAAGAAGGTTTTTGATCCAAATAGCTCTGTTTCAAATGTGATTTCTCTCTTTGCAGGTAATCCTTTCTCCAGGACTTCTTGTTTGAAGTCTTGAGATTCCTTTACACCAGAGCCGGTGAAGATCTCAACATCTGTTTTGCCTATGATATCCTGTAAAATTAGTAACTCTGAGGAATCATTCTAGAGCAAAAGATGTACTCGAAGTTATACACTTCTTATAGTTAAAACAGTCAGTTCAAGTGACTGTAAGATATTGCCAATTTACCTCCTCGCGCAAACTTGGGAAATGGTTAAAGATGAACCGGTAGCGCAGTTCTTTATCCTGAAAATTGTGGAGCACTTGGTCAGTAGCTAATGTAAAATTAGATGTTACTATTCTGCCCCTTCTTTCCATCTCTCCATTGTTTTTAGTACATTGGTATTCAAGCAGCACGACAAGCACTTTCGGGAATATTGAGAATTTTCATAAGCTAAGCACAATGATGATATAAATCCCATATAGATGCAGAAGAATCGAACAACAGCATACCTGATGGCCTATGACAACTGGAGCATTCTGCAAGACGAAATGCAAGAAATTATCTGCTCTATTCAAAACCTGCGACAGTTCCTCCACAGGGGTAGACTGCTTTTCCAAATTCTCAATACTCTCCTGCAACTTCCCTATCAACACTTGCTCTCGTCTAAGACTAGCCTCTAGGAGTTTCTCCAGATTCAGGGCCCGTTGCTTCCAGTAAACCACGCTGTCATATTCAGCATCTACGCTTATTTTCTCATCTTGGAAGACAGAATCACGCTTCCTCCTCGGAGCATCTTGATACAAGTACTTGAGATTCTCATCAAGAATGGAGATGGGACGCTTGTTGCCACCATATCCATCTCTTTCAAACCGATGTTCCTCCAGTATCTCTAACTTCTTGAGCTCAACTTCTCGCTGCTGCTTGCTGAGGGTATCAAGCTCCTCCCTAAGGAGGCGCACAGCGTTCTCCTGCTTGTATTCCCAATTCCTCACCAAGCTAGCCAGCTGCCAGTTCCCCTTGTCGGTGAAGTTGGCAAGCTCAATGAGGCGCTTGAAATCAACTATGTCAGGCTCCCTCTTGATGGTGACCTCCTCCAACATGTCTTTATCCATTCCTGGCCTCTCAACATTGAACTGCCTCCCGGCTTCATTCATATCCTCCGGCCACATAGAAGAGAGGACAATGTCCATCTCCTCTGACTCAATGGTCTCAATCGCACAACCCATGATTTCTTCTACAAGTCAAGATTGCAAAATTTCCAAACCAAGCTAGGCAAATGCATCAGTGCCTAAGTTACTGTTATCGTAGTTTTGCGATGGATCACAGTGAAGTCTCTGTTAATTAAGATTCTGCAATTTAGAATCAATTACAACTATAAACTGAAAAGGGAACATAGAGAGGCATGGCATTAAACAAGCAGTTTAAGAGGTGTAAAGAGCTAAAGTTGCAGTATATTCTACTCCACTAATGAACAACTAATTCAATACGTTTGAAATAAAACTTTGCAATATTGAATTGCACCGAACAAAAGTTTGAGCTACAAGCTCCTGGAAAACACACAAACATGAAGGCAAAATATTTTTGTTTGATTTTGGTGGTTGTTCATCGCAAAAAACAGGCATTAATGAATTCGATCCTTAACAGAACATTTTGGAGACCAGAATTGCACACTATCAAAATTTACAGCAATTCAATTCCATTAAAACCACTGTATTTTATCAAACAAAACACCATTGACTGAAGTCGACGATAATGGTGAAGAACATGCAATCACAATCAAAATTACGATAAAAATTTGAATAGAGCTGACCTTTATGAAAAATTGACTAATCGAAGAATATCTGACGGCTACTTTCTGAGCTTGACGATTAATAAGAAGATGCTAAGTCGGTTCGCAGCCTTGAAACTTTTCACTGTAGATCTGAAAGAATCTTAGCTCAGTCAGAGGGGGGAAAATGATTAATATAAGCCAAAGTTTTGCGCGCATAGAAAATGCAGAGAGAGAGAGAGGAGTGCATGTGCTGAAGCAAATAAACAAAAGAAAAGGGGAAAAAAGAAAAACTAGAAACAAAGCATGATTATATACATTAAATGCGTGTGTGGAAAAGGAAACCAAGAAGAAGCCATGTGATGATCATCGGTTTTAAGGCGATTGATACACACAAATATGGTTGATTGGGTTTTCTCTTATTATAACACCCTAATTTATTTATGGTTTATCCACTCTTTTATTTTAATCCCAGTTTCACAATGCTCCGGCTTTTCTGGTTCTGTGTTGAGAGAGGTTTTTTAAATGGAGTAACCCCGTCATTCGAGGTGAAGTTTTATTGACGGCCCATCGAAACAAGCCTCGGTTTATTTTTATTGAACGATAAATGGATCCACGTTCTGTTAACTCATTTCATTCGTATTTATCAGTAAAACTGCTTCGAAGTCAAAAATTCATTTAAATATAAAATTAAAACCAGTTGTGATTTGTGTACGTAGCATTAAAACATAATTAGATGGGTGCATGTCATAATTATTCAGAGTGACTCTAGTATTTTTCGAAGTTAGTTATAATCATGGAAATAAAATACTGATGTTGCCACGTGGACAGTTTTATTGGTTATTGGGCAATGCAAGTTGTTACTAAAATGAATTAGTTCATGCATATACATCTGCTAATTGTAATTAATTAATCATATTTATTAATGAACGAATAAAAAATCAAAAGTCGGCCACTTGGTTGGGGAATCGACCTGTATATATATAATATATATAATACCCAAAAATGTCTGCTTTATTTAACTGCATGAGTTATAATCTGAAACACAGCAAGTAGCAGTGTCATTTTATTATTCTAATCATTTGTATTTTCAGTTTCCAACGATGTGTATTTTTCTAATAAAAATCTTAGCATTATTTTAACGTGCAGGGTTACGTTTTGAAAGATTAAATGTGGACAAATAATGGAATATGTGTCTGCATATGGATTTCCATTATTATTAAGAAGCTATTTGAATACTTATTAAAAATTACATAATACTAGCTATTAAATTAAAAAATATATATTCTATAGGAGTATAATAGAAAAAGGTACTCCGTATTCAAAGAAATTTTATTTTATTTCCCGAAACTAAGTAGTACTTATTTGTCAACAACTGATCAAATTTAAAAGGTGCAGTAAATGGGTTAATTAACTAATTTCATTTTACGTGCAATGGACGAACATATTTTACGTGCAATGGACGAACATATATGTGAATTACATATATAGGACGTTTAAATTTATTTCGAAAATTCAAACATATAGCATGATATGATAGACTCATAATTAGAAATATTAGGTCAACCCTAAAAGAACAATTCATAAATATAATTGATCTATGTGGTTCGGAATTTTTCGTTTTGGGTTCCTAAATCATGAATTCAGTTTTCAGTTCAGACGTCTAAAGAAATTTCCTTTTGAAAAACAATTCCATAAACCATAGTATATATATATTAAAAAAAAATCTATATATACTTAATGGCAAAAACTCCGTGAGAAAAATATCAATATGTAAAGGGAAAATTAGTAGTCATTGAAAAATGTATGAGTTACAGTGGAGTTTTAAATTAATATTATTATTGTCTTGTTAAAAAAATATTAATTAAATTAGCAGGGAATATAATCTTTCTAATTAATGTAGCTTAGACTGAAAATCGATTGTTCCTTTTCACATTTAAATAATTAGCTATAACTTGAAGGATGATTTCACAAGTCAATTATCAACCGTGAGTAACAACCCATCACCGTCACCTTTGTAATAGTAATAAAAATGATATTTAAACTCGATATTAGTTAATCTAGCTACTCTAATTTTCTCGATAATAATGATTAATGGGGTAAGAAAATGAATGTACGCAAGGACTGAAATTGTTATAATTAAATTCAGTTTGAATGGTGTATTAATAATTAATGAATTAAATCACAAAATTCTATTGTTAGAATAATAAGTATGTGTTTTAATGTATATATCTTCCCTTCAAATAACATGCCACCTTCACCTTGTTGGAATCTCGAGTGGCGTAAGACTGTCATATAATTATATAATAATTGACTTTTTATATAAATATAAAATATACTAATAAATCACTAAAAAGAGTACTATTTAAAATGACGGAGCCTTTACTCGGCAGTGATAATAAATCACTGAAAATAATACTATATGTTTAATTAATAATTTAATAGTGCAATGCCAACTATTCCTTATACATCTATATATTCAAATCCTATTTCTTTATGAGGTTTAAACCTTTTTTCTAATCAAGCAATTAATTTTTTTATTGTGACATTTAATAGCCTTCCCTCGAATAGTCAAATAGGTGGTGCTGGATTGATATTGTTCAATTGAATTCGAAAACTGAAAATAAATATTTCGAAAGCGAACAAGCACAATACGCGTATAATATCCAAATGTGTGATTATAGTAGTATTTATGGGCTGAATATTCATAAATTATTTGAAGAAAGATTCAAATAAACTCTCAAAGAAAAAGGGCACTATGGCTGCTAGTCTGTCAGTACAAAACTTATTAGAGAAATGAAAATAGTATAATTAAATTTCACACATGTCAACTTGAGCAGCCCCATTAGTGCACAGCTGTCTAATTATGTGGACTAATTAAAATTTATTAACTAAATGATCAATCCTAAGTGCTTGACATTTGAGATTAGTTGTTTAAATAAAAAACAAGCAATTTGACTTTAATTAATTTCATCTATGAGCCTCAAAAGGAGAGCAGCCAATCTAATTAAGTTGATGACTTTTCAGGTCATAAAAACAGTTGATCTCTAAACATGCAAATCACTCATCATTGACTCCATCACTCGAACTATTCCAAATGAATTATTAGATTCTTTTTCTTCTAATTTCTATCTTGAATCATTAATGCTTGTTACTCTTTTTCAAACATATGTCAAACCCGTGAATTCATTTCCCATCGTATTAATTAGCTTTAACCCAATTTTGACTAAATTTCTATCATGATAATTTTAAGTGCATTAGCAACGCGGAGTCTCTAGCTCGTCCTCGGATGACAAGAAGGTCGAGACCCACGTTGTGAGAAGCGGCGGGACGAGAGTTCGCGCACGAGGGAAAGTCTGTGAACTAGGTGTTGAATGAGTTGTAAAAAAATACTATAAAATTTTCATTTTTATTGAATGAAAAATGCTAGAGTAAAAAAATGGGAAGATGGATACATTAAGAACGATGATAAGACAATACTAAAATCAATATAATAACTTCTCTCAGCAATGTCTAATACGCAAATATATCAATATATTTGTTGAGTACAAGCTCCTCAAGTTACACTTTATTACACTCTAGTACTATGCAATAATCAAAAGTAAAAATTGTTCATTTTTTTATTTTAACAAAATACATACTACTAGTATATAGACACATGAGTACGTGATAAGATTGTGGATATCAGTAGATGATGAGATGCAAGAGAAAAATGTTGTATAGCTCAATTAATTAAAGAAAAAAATGCGGATGACCTAAATATATAAATGGTTTTTCAAAATTAGCGCAAAAAATAAACCCCTTAAAATGAATCTATATAATTTTGCATGTGAGTATTGGTTGAAAGAAAAGGGCAATTTGCAATTTTAAAAATGATCCCATTTTGAGTTAATTGGGCCCTAAACACAAACCTTGAAACCCGGAAGCAACCTTATTTTATGATGCTTACATTTGTCGTTTTGCTTGTCCTTTTTGGGCCAAGATGTAATTTTGTATAGGAAAATAGTTCGATTTGATTGTCAATTTTAATCAAGTTTTGATGTTAGACATATTTTATAAATTATTTCAATAATATGAATCATGCATAAATAGGAGAATGGATTATGGGGGCACGTTGTTTCTGCCATCAAAAGTGTGTACGTCTTTTAAAGTGTAGGTAGTGTACTCGTTTCATCTCCAAGCATTTACACTAAATTTAAATCCATTTTTGAGTATATGTTATGCCAAAAATAGTTTTACTCCAACCATTTATATCATTTTTGGGTTTTTGTCTCACAAAATATTCACAGTAACACCAAATTTGGTATTATTTCACAAAAAACACAAAAAATGGGTTTGAGTTTGGTGTGTGATTGGAGAAGATTTTTACACCAAAACTCATTTTTGGAGTATGGTTGAAGATGGTCTCATAAACACGAATCGCATCGTTAATTGAATAAAATATATTTGTGCCATTTTTCTTTTGTAGGACGTGAAAAATAATTTTTAAATTTATATAGATAACATAAACTACAAAATTATTTAAAATTGTCAATTGTTTCAAAGGTAATTTTCCATTGAGAATCAGACGACACAATCTTCATCAAGTGAGTGGGAAAAATCATTTGTCCAAACATAAAATACACACTGCATATATATGAAACATAAGTACTGTGAATATAATTGAAAATTTGTTTGTGTTAAAATAAAAGAAAATTAGAGTGTTCCAAATCACAATTAAAGGTTGAATTACAATTAGGAAAATCATTTGTCCTTTCTCAGTCTGTTGTCCTTTTATTTGAATTTAGAGCGTTCCAAATTAAAGTGTTGTTAGTGTATTTATGTCTAATTAATGCTACGATGTTAATTACAGTTATCCATAAATAAACCCATCAAGGTAGATTATTAGTGGACAACATCACTCCGGAATTTCCTATGAGGTCCCATCAAACCCTAATCCCATTTGGATTTACTATCTAATCAATCAATTCGTTCTTAAAAAGCTGTTTAACAGTAATCCCCACTTAACCATAATCTCAAAAAATAAATTTATTTTACCCAGGCATGTTGTAATGATGGGTGACTGGTTCTTGTTTCTTTGCATACTCCCTATAACTCAGACATGATATTTGGATATGATATATGGTGGCCTAATTTAGGGATGGATTAGATTTTGGTGGTTTGACATTTTGTATTCTAAGATCCTTAATCTCATAAATCATATTCACATGCAATTTAAGTGGTTTCTTGTTTATTATACTACTACATCCGTCCCAATAAATACAAAATATTTGGTTTCCACACAAAATTTATACAGTATTGTTTTGTGAATTAATGACGAGAGTAAAGTATGAGACAAATTAGAGATGATGTTATTACCATTTTAGGAAACGTTTCATTTTTAATGAGACAGAAGAAATACTATATTTTATGGGCCGATCTCCTGTGCTTGTGCAAATAGAAATTTTCTTCTTATTTTATCATGACATAGGACATCTATACTGTAGCTTCGCAACTCATTGGTGTGACAATCTAACCCTAGAAAAATGATACATGTGGACTTTATATAGATATATTTTTGATAGAATTAAAATTGTCACTTCATAACAAACTAGCCCAAATGAGATCCATTCTTATCTATTAGTACTTAGATTTACTCCTGATTCTTTAGGTTTTT
>NC_062967.1:3069860-3085824 GCF_023119035.1 Salvia hispanica | reverse complement strand
CGTGTTCACTGGGTACATCAAGTACTCAGCCCTGCATATGTTTTAAAAATGTGCAGGAAATATAAGTGTTCAGAATGTGTCATGTCTTCACACGTGGCATATTCCTTCTCTCGAATGCTTCCGCTGAGTAGTTATCTTTCTTTTGAGTTCTTGTTGATTGTTGAGACACTCTGATTTTATTCGAGCTATTCCCATTTATTTCGAGCTATGGTCGAGTTTCGTTGTTTTCCCCTTTCTTCCCCTCTTCTTTAATCCTCCCCTAGTCGCGATTCAACCGTGTTTTCTATCCTTAGAAAATGCGGTCGTGACAAATTGGTATCAGAGCAATTTTTCTTTCCGCTCTGGACCCGAGAGTCTTTTTCAGCGTTAGTCTAGTTTCGTTTCACTAGACTAAACAGTTTTAGTATTGAAGGCTCAACATCCCGACTCACCACGCTCAACCGAGAAAGAGGTAATTTATTTTTATGAGAAAAGGAAGAAGAAAATTTTTGAGAAAGAAAGAAGAGAAAATTTTTGTAAGAATGAGGAAGTAAAATCTTTCCGTGAGGGACTGATTTCAAACTGAGAAGAGTATTTGCTATGTTTAAGAAAAGAGCGAGTTTTGAAGAGGAATGATGAGTTTTTGAGTTTGAATTTTGAGTTTGAAAGTGAGAGAGACAGTTCAATTTTTTTTAAGATAAGTTGAGAGTTTTTGATGATGTTTGTTTCGAGTCAAAACCTTTTAAAGTTTGAAAGTAAAGGCTTTTGAGTTTGGAGAAAATGTGTGAGTTTCAAAAATATTTTGAGTTTCAAGTGAAAACGAGTAACTTTTGTTTCTTTCGAAGAGCTTGGATTGTGGAAGTGAACGAGAAACGCGAAGGTGCTGCGACATAGGATGCGAGGTGTTATGTGTTTATGCATGTTTAATTATGTGAGATATGAATGACGTTTTAAGTAATGGTTTGTAGATGTTGAGGTATGAGGTAGATTATGAAATTGTTGATGGAAGTGAAGTATGAGACAATGAGCTTTGCGTGCGAACATAGAGTAACTAAGAGATAGGCTAGGATGAACATGCTCGAATTTAGTTAAGAAGTTTCAGCTGCAACCCCACTTTCCTGAGTGATAAGATTAACTAAAATCTGTAGTTGAGCTCGAGTTAAGATGGGTAGTTACAATTTCCTATCATTTTCCCTGAACCTTAAAAACAAGGAGAATACAAAACGATGTTGCGTGTGATAAGGAGTTCAAGAAGAAAAGAAGTTCAAAATGAAAAGAATTTTCAGACGAGAAAGAGTGTGAGACAAGAGGAGATGCCAAGTGATGTAACCATGCAACGACGAGAGATCGTACTCGCGATTTAAATTTGTATAATTTGCTAAAAGTGGCGACACGACAGAGAGAACCTTTAGAGCATGCAGAGAAGCACGGGGATGATTAAAATATTCTACGAGAATGACATTTGTGACATTATAAAAATATTATGAAGATACAACCTTTAACTATAGTTAGAAAGACAAGATGATGGAGAATAATGTTATTCGAAGGACGTAACCAAATTTCGGGATGAAATTTTTGTTAAGATGGGTAGATTGTAACACCCCGACTTTTTTCACCTTTCTTTTTGTTCTTAAAGGGATGTCGTTTGAGCACCGGGAAATTTTTGCACCTTTGTTTTCTTTTATCGAGGAATGATACACGATTCTTGAGGAGAAATTAGAAATTATATTTTTTTCTCAAATATAAATGAGTGGTCAAAGAATAAAATTTAGGGCCTATCTTTGTTTATTTTAGTAATACATCCGAGCCCAATCCTTTTGAGTGTATTCTGGGAGAAGCCCAAATTTCCTTCAAATCTTTCTTCCACTCCCAATTCTAAACGGCTTCATCCTTATCCCACCGCCTTAAATATCTCCAACTAAAAATCGGATCTTTTTGATTTCAAGTTAAGAATATTAAGAGAACGAGGTGGCCTTTCTATCCTACATTATTGTGTAGGCTAACTTTTAAATTTACGCAATATCTTTCAAGTATGAGTTATGTACTTAAAATTCAAATATGTTGTGTCATGCCGTATTTTGTTTTTAAGGATGTGCCACTATCTGATCGCCCTGCGCTAGCTTTCGAGTTGGCCGGTGCGGTGATCGAGAATGTGGCCACGTTCTCGTTTCACATATGAGGTTCAGATATGGTATGAGGAGAGAGAAAAATGGGCTTCAGCCATACTTTTGAGCGAGAAATGTTTTGGTGACTTGGTCTTTTGTAAAACACCGAGTTCACTTTTAAATGCTGACACAATATTTTGTTGAATTATTTTGGCACGTGTTCACTGGGTACATCAGGTACTCAGCCCTGCATATGTTTTAAAAATGTGCAGGAAATATAAGTGTTCAGAATGTGTCATGTCTTCACACGTGGCATATTCCTTCTCTCGAATGCTTCCGCTGAGTAGTTATCTTTCTTTTGAGTTCTTGTACTGTTGAGATAATATTCTTTTCAAGTTGTTGATTGTTGAGACACTCTGATTTTATTCGAGCTATTCCCATTTATTTCGAGCTATGGTCGAGTTTCGTTGTTTTCCCCTTTCTTCCCCTCTTCTTTAATCCTCCCCTAGTCGCGATTCAACCGTGTTTTCTATCCTTAGAAAATGCGGTCGTGACAAATTGGTATCAGAGCAATTTTTCTTTCCGCTCTGGACCCGAGAGTCTTTTTCAGCGTTAGTCTAGTTTCGTTTCACTAGACTAAACAGTTTTAGTATTGAAGGCTCACCACGCTCAACCGAGAAAGAGGTAATTTATTTTAATGAGAAAAGGAAGTAGAAAATTTTTGAGAAAGAAAGAAGAGAAAATTTTTGTAAGAATGAGGAAGTAAAATCTTTCCGTGAGGGACTGATTTCAAACTGAGAAGAGTATTTGCTATGTTTAAGAAAAGAGCGAGTTTTGAAGAGGAATGATGAGTTTGAGTTTGAGTTTGGGTTGAGTTTGAATTTTGAGTTTGAAAGTGAGAGAGACAGTTCAATTTTTTTTAAGATAAGTTGAGAGTTTTATGATGATGTTTGTTTCGAGTCAAAACCTTTTAAAGTTTGAAAGTAAAGGCTTTTGAGTTTGGAGAAAATGTGTGAGTTTCAAATATATTTTGAGTTTCAAGAGAAAACGAGTAACTTTTGTTTCTTTCGAAGAGCTTGGATTGTGGAAGTGGACGAGAAACGCGAAGGTGCTGCGACATAGGATGCGAGGTGTTATGTGTTTATGCATGTTTAATTATGTGAGATATGAATGACGTTTTTATGTAATGGTTTGTAGATGTTGAGGTATGAGGTAGATTATGAAATTGTTGATGGAAGTGAAGTATGAGACAATGAGCTTTGCGTGCGAACATAGAGTAACTAAGAGATAGGCTAGGATGAACATGCTCGAATTTTGTTAAGAAGTTTCAGCTGCAACCCCACTTTCCTGAGTGATAAGATTAACTAAAATCTGTAGTTGAGCTCGAGTTAAGATGGGTAGTTAATTTCCTATCATTTTCCCTGAACCTTAAAAACAAGGAGAATACAAAACGATGTTGCGTGTGATAAGGAGTTCAAGAAGAAAAGAAGTTCAAAATGAAAAAAAATTTCAGACGAGAAAGAGTGTGAGACAAGAGGAGATGCCAAGTGATGTAACCATGCAACGACGAGAGATCAGGCATTTTAACAAACATGTTATGGGATTTAACCATTACAACGATCATCAGACCTAACCTAATCAGCACATATATGGAAATACAGCATTTACCAACCTTTTTCTCGCGCAGATTTCTCATTCTTCCTTTGAAACTACCCAAGTTTAGCTCTTGATTGGTAAGTCTAACAATCGTCAGCGTAGACTAGTCACTACAATGTGTTTTCGTGTTATGAATATGGTACTACTAATTAATTACTGATAATTACTCCCTCGATCCCAGATTAAGAGTCACTATTTGTCATATAAGTCCTCCTAGCTCAAGAGTCACTTTTAAAATTTTCTAGATTTGGTCATACAATTTTACCTCATTCTTTATCAAAATTAAATCAAAATGTCATTATCTACATTAAAATAAACCAAAACAAAAATCAAAAGTCATTATCTACATTAAAATAAACCAAAACAAAAATCAAAAGTAAAAAAAGACCCACCTTTAACCAACTCTATCATCTCACTTCATTTATTACACACTCTAGCATCTCACTTCATTTATTACACACTCCAATTCTTTCTTAAACTCGAGCCATAACAATAAGTGAGTCCAAATGTGGGACGGAGGGAGTAATCAATTAATAGCATTACTGAATTTGGCGTGGCTTCATTCTCATTTAATAGTAATTTTTTAAATAAAATATATAAGATCCTCAATACAATAGGTAATTTCCATTTATAATTATAGTTAACAAATTTAATATCTTAATAATTATATTATACTATTATCACTTACGTATTTTATTCTTTCCTACATATCAACTTTATTCTCTCCTGCATTGTTTATTTATTTTACTCATCACAATGTCAATAGATTCTATTAGAAGAAGCAATATCCATTTGAAACTACTCCTTTCATAACCCTCATCTCATTAACTGATCATTTTTTGTATTTTTTTAATTTCATCTTCTTAATAGTTCACATTTCAAGAAGACGACTTCATTAGATTAGATTAAAATTTAAAGGCTTGATATAAAAGGTCAAGGTAAACGCTACATGTTGCTTGAATGAATCATCAAATCATAATGCTGAACTGCAGACCAGTGGCGGATCCAGATCCGAAAATGAAGGGGGCAGAATATATAGTAGCAGCTTGATTTAGTGCGGACATAACTATTTTTTCGTTGTTCGGGGCGACGCCGAAGGCAAATGGAGGGGGCGGTCATGGTAATTTTAGATCCCGATAAGGGGGAAATAGTTGCGTGGAGAGGGCGGTCATGGTTTAATAATTGATACTAACATTTTCTAGCATTACACATAGATAACAGTAATCTAACATGTAATTTCATTTGGTTTAATATTGTAGAGAGAGGGTGATAAGTAACTTGTCCAGGTTTCTGCTGATTATATGGTTCTTGGTGGTTCTTGGTGGTTAAGTCAAACGAATAAAAAATAAATCCACCAGAACGTCGTGTCGGAGCTCACGCGCCGCTTCTATTTCCGCCACTTCCTAGATTCGTAGGGAAGGACAGCTGAATGAACGGCCAAACCAGTCATCAGCAGCCAAAGGATGGGCGCCACGACGACGATGCTGCGCTCACTGAGTTCCTCGCTTCTCTGATGGACTATACCCCCACGGTAATCGTCGCTTTCTGTATCTCGCCGTGTTACAATTGGAATTTGGTAACCGTTTTGTTTGTGAGTAATTATGTTTCTACACAGATACTTGATGAATTGGTGGAACATTACTTGGCGAAAAGTGGATTCCAGTGCCCCGACACCCGATTGTAGGTATACTCTTCCCTTCCATTGTAATTTGCCCTAGATTAGGGGTAACTATGTGATGTGGATTTAGCTCAATCTTAGCTGAAACTCACAATCTCATCGATCGGCACCGATCAAACAATGCGCAATAGATCAACTTCACACGAAATAGAACTCACAATAACGAATGATAGGAATATTAGAGGATTTTGATTGAATATAAGAAGTAACAATACAATGGGAAAGAGAATTGAACGAGAGAAATGCTTCGGATCTACGATCCTTGGCCTATGACAATCACACAAATAACATGCATAGAAAGGTGATGACCCGATCCTTTTATAGTTGCCAACGTGTGTCTCGCCACCTCACGCGTCCATGCTATTCACGTGCACTTAGCCACCTCATCATAACCGCCTTGCCAGCTCATTCCAACCGTCTGCCACCTCACACCACCAACAGCCTTATTCCATCCTTGCCTCGTTTATTAAGTACTCAACTTCCTACTCTTACGTTGCATGCCGCACCGAACCCTCCACGGCCGTGCATGCAACACTATGTTTAGAGTGAAATTATATCGATTTAGTTAGAATTTGTCCTCAATGTTCAGTTGTTGTGATTTACTACGACTATTTTACCTTGAATTATCCTATTGTTCAATTGTTTTTCGCCTTCTCTTGGGATGGAGATGATTAGCTGCGCTTTTCGGCTTACATGATCTAGAATTGGAATAGTTTTCTTCAATAGCGAACCTATGGCTTGTTTCATTCACCAATTTTAGGTAGTTCTGTTTTTTGATTTAGAACATGATTACTAGCAATTACCTCAAGGCAGATGTTTTCTGCGAACACATACGTTGGTTCGTTACAAGATTACATTGCAGGAACTTTTCAAGTGCTTATTTGGAATAACAGGTCTCTCCAAATGTTCACCGGTTTTTGATAAACACTTATCTAATATAAAAGCAGGATTTGATTTCAGCTATCCTAAGGTTCTAATAAGAAGATGACATGTAGATGGTGATGGTGGTGAGAGAGTTTTGATAGAAACTTACTTCTTTGGTGAAATAGTTTTTTTGTTTGCAAAGTATATTTGACTTGCGATGCACGTGCCTCAGTCATGTATGTAAAACCTCAACCCGGTGAAAACCCAAACCAGGTATATTAAAATACCCTGATATTCCATGCTTTCGGTAGCATTCAGCACATTACCACCAAAAAGTAGCCTCAAATAGTTTGGAATAGTAAATTTACAGCAAATACTTCTGGGGACATATCTGTGGGCTTAAAATTGTTTTACTGCTATCTTCTAATTCTGATTGATTAATGTGCATAAAATGCACCCTGGGTTACATGAACGCATTTCTTCTATATTTATCCGATGAATATTGATATGGGCATAGGTTCCTCACATGCTCAAAAAATAATTTAGCTGTGCAGTTTTTTTAGTTCATAAAAAGAGTAAAATGATAACTGTAGATACTTTTTTTTCATTGTATGTTATTAGTAGTCTTCCAATTTTCCCCCTCTTATCATTTACCCACATGTTTATCCTTGTTTGCTGGGGCTTTCAGTTCACATCTTCTGGTTTATGATTATCCTGTTTTTTTTGTTCTTTAGGACAAGGCTGGTGGCAGTTGCAACACAGAAGTTCATTGCAGATATGGCAACTGATGCACTTCAGTATGTTCTTTTACTTTTTTTCTCTTTGCAAATTGTGATGATCATTGTTTGTGTTGTTGATTTTGATAGCACTAGCTATTTTATCATATGTGTTTATTGGATGAATGTTTCCTTGCATCTCAATGCAGGCAGTGTAAGGCACGGCCAGCTGTAATCAAGGACAAAAGAGATAAACAGCAAAAGGTTGATACATACTCATGAATTTATGTTAATTCCAATCTCTAATCATCTTTATTATTTTTATTAATTACTTCATAATAGGAGAAGCGTTTGATTTTGACGATGGAGGATCTATCCAAGGCTCTACGAGAGGTAACTGCGTTAACGTCATGCTTTTACACTTACTGCTCTTGATGAGCATTTGATGTTAACAGTTATTTTCACGCTTTTACACTACCCTATCACATAATTTAAAGAATGCCGACATCTCTTAGTTAAATGGCAATGGCGTTTTCAGAGAGTGAACCAGCAGTGTAGCAACCACCACCTCAAATTAACTCCCCCAGCATGGATTTTGTGTAATCTAAGTAGTATCAAGTTATTAATGTTTATTGGTTGTAACTGACTTTCTTTCATATCGATTGCAGTATGGTGTGAACGTCAAACATCAAGAGTACTTTGCTGACACTCCATCTACTGGTTTAGATCCTGCTTCGAGAGATGAATAACCACTCACCGTATCTGAAGGTTTCTATCATGAAAGAAAACTGCATTATTATCAAACTATGTAAAACTGAAAAAAAAAGAAAAAGATCTATAAAAATACATGAAATGTATGTGTTAAATGGGTAATTCAGATAACAGAAAATCAATTCAAACTTCATTGAACAATTTATCAAGAATATTTTTGTAGAAAACTAATTCCCGCCTTAATTAGCGGCAAATAGATGTACTTCATCTTCCCGGCCAGCAGCAGCCCCATCTTCTTCCTCCTGACCAGCAGCAGCAGCAGCCCCGTCTTCTTCCTCCCCACCACCACCACCACCAGCAGCAGCAGCGTCTACTTCCTCCCCACCAGCAGCAGCAGCAGCAGCAGCAGCAGCGTCTACGTCCTCCCCACCAGCAGCAGGTGCAGGTCTACATAAATAAATAACCAGAGCCAGTATAGCAACCAGCCAAACGATCAGGAACAGCAGCCAGAAGCTCCCAAGCCCAAGATCATTGGGCGTTGCCAACTCATTCGAATCCAAGCATTTATTCACAATTCCCAACCATTTCCTCTCTATCTCCGCCACCTTCCGCCCCTCTGTCACGTTCAAAATAGCGCGCGAAACATCCTTTACCAGTGGTGAACCGATTGGGAACACCTGAACAAACCCAAACCCAAACTTTTATATGGCTAGCTATAAACAAAACTGACACAAATTAACTTAGGGTAAAACATACAATTCCGAAACCATTAGCCTTGTTTATGGGTCCGATCATAGTGTATTTAGAGCAGTATTTGCCTAGGAAGAGCTTTATGTAAGGAACTTCATTAAATGCAGCAGCGATGCGGCCGTTGGAAAGAAGCTCGTGGAGTTTCTCCGACGAGTCGTACTCTATGAGACGCGATTCGTCGAAGTTCAACTTCTTGAGGACTCCATACACGAATGATCCCTGCAGGTATCCCACATAGTCGTTGTTCCTGATCAGAAGATTCACGTCCGTCACCGTTGGCTGCAGCTTCTGAACGGTTAGCATGGACGCCAGACTAGCAGTGTAACTCTGTGTCAAGATGAGCACCACCAGAAACCATATGATCAGCACCATCTTTGACAGGTTGCTCTGCACTTTCTCTCCTGCCAAAATATTAGTAGTATACTTTAGTTTAATCAAATAACCATATTATCATGCATTGCATTAATGGAAAAACGGATTGTAGGCTTACTATGAGCAAAGACCATGGTTGAGAAGCCAAACCAGAATATCATGCCAATGTTGTAACATAACAAGTTGCCCTGGAGCTCAGGTTTGGGCTGGAAGTCAGTGTTGTCCTTGCGTTCAATGAGCCATATCAAGAATCCAATGAAGACAAACGAGCAGCAGCTTGTCAGCCACAGATCCCAAGTCAGGGGCTTCAAGAATATCCATGCATTCTTTCTCTTCTCGTCTCTCATTGGCACGACCATTGCAACACCTGACTCTGTGTAGGGCAGAGTGAAGTCCACGTACTGTGACCTGTTTGCCACAATAGTCACGTCTCCAGCAACGATCTTATCATAAAAAAAGAAAGCATAGGTGCTTACTCCGAGGTAGACTTGATAGGTCAAGCTGTTGTAATCACCGGCCGTTGTGTGGTTGGGATATGCAAATGGGATGTATTCATACGTCACGCCATAAGGCAATGCTGCCATTACTGCTTCAAAAACATCTATGCAATACCCTTCCACTCTTGTAGAATTGTCAGCATTCCATGTAACTCTCATAAACTCAGTGAAGCCAGTTTTCACAGGCACTCCAACTCTCAACTTCCTTCCATTGGTTGGGATCACCCAACCTCTTGGCCAAGACGTTGTGACCCCTGGCCAGATGATCGGTCTAAGCTTGGATTTGGGAGTAAAATCCACGTATAAATTAGCACTTTGGGAGTTGAGTCTTTTGACAATCCCACTCTTTTTCGTCCAATATCCAATGCCCCGAACTCCATGGCCGACGAAGTTGACAATCTCAAGAGGCGGCGCCTCAAGCTCCCCATCAACTAGCCTGAAAGTCCCTGCAAGCCCTTTGAATGTTGTGTTAGACAATGCTTTAATGAGGTTCGGCCCATCACCTGACACTCCAAATCCCTCAAGATCAGTGGAGTTCATTGAGGTCTGTATATACTTGACGTCTCTGAGGTTTGCTTTCTCTGCTGCTATAGCTAGGGCAGTGGCTGCATCGTAAGCCCACAGCCCAAAAATGCTCAATTTACTTCCAACAAGAACTTGTTTATTATACCGAGTCTCAAAGCTCTTGAGATCTTCACTCCTCGGGATATGATGCCTCACTCCAACAACACCCAGCATGACATCCAGCACAAATGGATCCAGCAATTCGAGCTCGTTGGTGACCCCATTCGTGACGATCCACGCACAACCTTGACTCATCAACCCGATCTTGTGCGCTATAAGGAAGAGGCGAGACGCGAGGGGGCTCATCATATGGACCACAAACACTCTGGTCTGCATCGTCATGAGCTTGTAGAGCTCTGCCTCGATCTGATCGTTGGTTGCGAGAGGTGAGATCACGCTTCTGTAAGGTATGCGGGCATTGACGCGTCCCAAGGCGTCGCTGAGATAAGGCATGATTCCTTCTCCGAAGTCGTTTTCCTCGTAAACTGGGACGACTTCTCGCCACCCGAAGGACTCGACGAAGGCAGCTATGGCATCCACTTGTGTGGCGTCGCTGAGAGTGGCGCGGAAGAAGTAGGGGCTTCGGGTTGAGGAGAGAGAAGGACTTGTAGCAGAGTAGGATATGATGGGGACCTGAGATTTTTCTCCTAGAGAGATGAGGAAGATTGCTTGTGTTGAGAATGTTGGGCCTAGTATGGCTTGCACTTGCACATTCTTGAGTAGGTCTAGGCCTGCATTTTTCAAGATTATCAATTTGGTTAACTCGCCTAGTATGGATAACATTAATATGATTGGAAGATCATTAAATAATCATGCAAACCAAACATTTGAGTAAGTTGGATTATTTTTGTCAATCATGCCTATTATTATGACCAAATGCTATGATAGAGAAATAGAGCTTCACCTGCAGCAGCAGCGCCAATGACGTCGGCTTTGGGGGGGCGGGTGATGAGGAGGAGCCGAGTTTTGTAGTGAGTGTGGGTGGAATAGAAGTCGGAAAGCGCCATGGATAGGCAGTTGAAGGCCATCTCTCCATAGCCATCCATGTCAAGAATTACCCCTACTCTTATGGGGATGGTCTGGGCAGCTGCCATTTTTGAGCTCAAATTTATGTTTGATAGCAACAAGTAATGGAAAATGCACAAAATTGGAATATTATGGATTCTCTTATCCATCTATGTATTTGGACTTTTAGGTATCAAGAGTTGAGATAAGTATGTGGGATATTGATAATGCAAATGTATGCATGCATATATATAGAAGGAATGTGAGAAGTTGGTGTTGTGGTGTGGGATCCACACGCGAGCTATTAGGGAATCAACAATGGCGTGGTGGTGAGCACTAATGTGGAGTCAAGGGATTTTTTACATGCAATTTGCATTTTGACAGCATTTGCAGTTATAGTATTCCTACTTGCTCACTTTCTCTAATCATTTCCTAATTTGGTTTAATCAAGACATGTACCTCACTATGCATTTGATTTTCAATAAGAACTTCTCGTGTTATGTGCTTGGATTAAGAAATGAACCAATGCATTATATGGCCTTACTTAGAGGGAACGGTGTTATGTCCAAATCAAAATTACTTGGAAAATCCAGTAGGATTGTATGTGATGATACTCCAGTTAGATAGGAGTATTAATTATGTAGTATATAAATTTTAAATTTTAGGTGACCTCCCTACTTATTGTGATGATGAAAAGCAACTACTCCATGATATTCAAAGAATATGTACGTATGAGATATCTACAAAGAAAAAGGCACCCCTGAATTCCATGCAATTTAATTATACTCCCTCTATTTCATTTAAGATAATTAGTTTTAATGATATCAAATTTTAGGAGTAATTGTTAATGTACTGATAAAGTAGAAAAAGGAAAATTTAATTAAATACTTGACTTAGAAAAGCGAAATACATTTTATATAATAGTGACACATGATTAAAAATAAATAAATAAATTACCGTAGCAAACTGATTCTCGCCTTCAATAGAGGCGGCAGCAGCATTCTCAATTCTGGAAGCAACAGAGATAATTAAGTTATTTTACTATTTTTAGCTATGATACTATTGATTCAATTATATTCTCTCGATAGGTTCTATGTTAATTAAGTTATTTTACTATTTTTTAGTAATTTAAAGTTAATTGATTCATTTCTATTTTTGACAAAAAGTAACCATCTTATTCACCATCCACTTAAAATATTATTTTTAAACTCTGTGTCCGAAAAAAAATTCTTCAATTAAAGTAGACATTAACCAATCCATGCATGCCTGGCTACTAGGCAAAACCCACTTAGAGCATCCACAATAGTTGGCAAACGTCCGCCCTAGCCACCGGCTAGCGGCTCGGGCGCGGTGTTATTCCACTATTGCGTTAAGCTAACGCGACGGACGAGAGGTTCGGTGCGGACTAGCACGGTTAGTCGATCGCTATTGTCCACTATTGTGTGGACGAGCGTTAGGCTAGCCGACTTTTTAATTTTTATTTTTTTATAAATATCTTATTCCCATTTTATATTTTTCTATTTTTTTTTTCTTCAATTTTTTTCATTGTTAATGTTTTTGGTGTTTTTATTCTCAGGATGGCTAAGGCATTGACTAGGCTATTGTTAGCCTAGCACGCCTATTGCTAGGCTGTTGTTTGATAAGCCAATTACTAGACTGTGGAAATGACATGATGTGGCAGGAGGAGTTTTTGGCTAATTGGCTAGGGTATTACTGGCCTATGGCTATTGTGGATGCTTTGTTCCTAGGGGTGTCGAAATGGGTTGCGGGTATCGGGAAACCCTCAACCCGACCCGCTATCCGCTAGGTAGCGGGTACCCGCTACCCGACGACAATGGGAAACGAGGCGGGATCGGGTAGTTTGTTTTAAATTTTTGCGGGTATGGGTATACCCGCTACCCGCACGGGTATACCCGTTAAACCCGACAATACCCGTTAGTTTTAGGATTAGGGTTTACAAATATTTTATTTTAGTTAATTAGTTTCAAATCTATATATACTCCCCAACGAAAAACTTTATTTCCAATTATTTATCCACCGCCAGATGATGGATTGCAAGATTGGTGAAAGTGAAACTTTTATTAGTTTAGTGTCTTTAGATTAGAGATTTAAAATATTTAGACTTTTAGTCGAAGTTATTTATGTTTAGACTTTTCGATGAAAGTGAATTATTTTTGGTTTTATATTAGACTTTTGAATGGTGATTTAATTTTAGACATGCTTGATGTTTCTATCATATTTGCTTATTTGAAATTTGGATTTGCATTATATTTCATGCGTAGTCATATTATATTTAAGAGATGAGAAATCACCACATTTGTGCATAGTTAATAGTTGGAATTATGCAAATACAACAAAGTAAAAAAAATACTACAAATCTAAAATCATAGTGTAGCAACTAGCAACAATCCCAAAATTCATTCTAGAATTTCTAACATGTACATAAAATTATTGTACTCCCTCCGTCCCCCATTAGGAGTCACTTTTTTCCATTTCGGTCCGTCCCCAATTAAGAGTCACACTTCATTTTTACCATAAATAGTAGTAGGTCCCACATTCCACTAACTCACTTCACTCACATTTTATTATAAAACCAATATAAAAAAGTGGGTCCCACATTCCACTAACTTTTTCAACCAACCTTTCTTTACATTTCTTAAAACCCGTGCCCGGTCAAACCATGACTCCTAATGGGGGACGGAGGGAGTATTAGATTACTAGCATTAATAATAAGCGAAAACCAAAATTCTTTCTAGAATTCAAATTATGCATGCGGGTTTGGGTACCCGCAACTGCGGGTTTGGGATACCCGATGCGGGTATGGGGTTACGCGTTTAACTATATGGGTCGGGATTGGGTAGTATAATATTGAAGTTTTCGGGTACGAGTACCCGCAAAATCGGGTTTGGGTACCCGTGGGTACCCGTTTCGACACCCCTACTTTGTTCCCTTCATAACCCCACCTCATTAACTGATCACTTATTTTTTAAACTACTCTTCTTAATATTTCACATTTCATGAAGACGACTTCATTAGATTAAAGGCTTGATATAAGGTCAAGGTAAGCACTACATGTAGCTTGAATGAATCGTGTGATAATGATAAGTTATAGCTCAGCTTAAAGAATAATGGTAATATTATTTCCCCTTTTCATTTGAAAAGGATTTAGTGCAGATTTCTTACTAATAATAGTACTTTCTTAATTTCTATTTCTGGATAGATTTAAATGTCAATCACTATCTGTCAATGTTTTCACATATACTATCCACTTTTATTATATATTTGTGGAAGCTGGTATGAATCCATCCATTGCACGCTAGAAGAGGCCAATTTCCTAAGAATCATAACCCCACCTCATTTAAATGATTATTCTTTTTTAGAAGACAAGTTGCAGAAGCATCCTAATATTAAAGACTTGAATTTGATATTATAGTCAAGCTAAACACTAACTTATACTACTAAGAAGTTGCTGGAACTATTACATTCACAAAATCCTTTTTTGTCGATTTATTAACAAACAAAACTAGACTTTTCAAGTCGACAGTATTCAATATTCAAAAGTCAATATTCAATATTCGTTCAAAAATCTAATGCATGTATGTTAAATTTTATCCCATTTCCTCCCTCATACATCGATTTCAATGTCGATGTCGACATATAATATTTTGACACTTGAACTTATATATTGAAATTACTACGTAACTACCTTAACTACCTCCCCAAATTTGCAATGAGACAGAGAATATGGCATGAAATAGACAATTTTCAGTCAACAACTGTAGTTCTGCAACTATAATTAGGACTACGAGTTATTTAAGGGTTGATTATACTGATTTTCTTAATGTGGACGTGACTGTTGACGAAGATATAACCTGGTAACTATACCCAAAATTAACATCAACACCCAAATTTTGAGAGCTAAGATATCTGCACAAGATGAAGTTGGAAGCTCCAATGGAAGCCATTTTTCCTCTTGTTGTTTTGCTTTTCTTGCTGAACAGCGCCACGGTGCAGAGCACACCTTTCCCTGTAAGAGTTGGAGTGGTGGTGGACATGGACGATTATGTCGGGAAAATGGGGTTGAACTGCATCACTATGGCACTCTCGGATTTCTACACCAAACATGGCCACTACCAGACCAGGCTGGTCCTTACCAAGAGAGACTCCAAGAAAGATGTTATTGGAGCAGCTGCAGCAGGTACTAATACTACTATATCAACCTACTTATTAAACTCGCAGGTTCGCCGAATATACAATCAGTAAGGCCTAATTACCAGATGATTTTCAATTGAACATGGGAAAACTTTACTTACTGTGTCTGTTTTGTTCTTTTTTGCTGTTTTGGCCAGTCCCTCTGGCCTCCGGTACCAACACTCTGCAACCATGGAAAAAAGCAAACTCGATCACACTTCATATGTTAATTGACACATGTTTGCTGCACATGTATATGTAGCTGTGATAATCAGACATGTATGATAAGTTCTTCATAGCTGCATCCCTGTCTAAGTGGAACTTGCATCATTAATCATTCAGGAACAATGATCCTTCCAACTTTTTAACAGTAAAATGAAAGAACAATTTAAATGCATTCCTTGCATGGTTGAAGCTTGTTCATAAGCAACAGTAACTGATGGTTAATGTTATACTACTAATAATTAAAATTTTCAGCATAATACTTGGACTTAAAGAATGAAATCAAGATCAAAATTCCATCGTCAACAAACAAGTTTCTTCTATAAACTGCTCAAAATTTGCCAATGGATGCCTAAAGTTCTAAATAAGAAGAATCTGTGTTCTTTTCATATATTCAAGCCTAATGCAGTGTGAAAATTTGTAATCTGACATACTTTTTCTTGCAACCAAATTATAAAATGCAGCTTTAGATTTACTGAAGAATGTCCAAGTGCAAGCGATCATAGGTCCGTTATCCTCGATGCAGGCATCTTTTGTGATACATCTTGGGAACAAATCTCAAGTACCGATCATAACATTTTCAGCCACAAGCCCGTCTCTCTTGTCAATCCAAAGTCCATACTTTGTTCGTGCTGCCTTAGGTGATTCTTCCCA